>NC_069098.1:13929145-14105660 GCF_947172395.1 Bicyclus anynana
CTTTCTCGTTCTTTTTCTTTTTTCAACAACCTCAAAACAATTTTTTTTCAAAAATCATCAATTCAATTCAAAATCATCTATGGGAAGTTGGGTGTTACAACTCGTGCCTCTAAGAGCAAGTCAAGCCAGGTTCTCTATTGCAGGGTTTCTCAAACTTTCGGCCCCACGAACATCTGTTAAAATTTCCAAGTGACAGCGAACCCCTTACTAAGTAATAAACCCCCCCACAAGAAAAAATAAATTTGACTGTTGAAGAAAATAAGTTTTTTATTTGAATAAAAGGTAACACATAAAATACCAAAAGAAATGTCTTTGTAATATTAATGTTATGGGTGTGCTTGTTTCTTGTTGCAAATGGATTCAATGTTAGGAGTAATTTTGGACAATTTTAACCTCAATTCTGACTTGGTTATCAAGCCACCATTACGTAAATCTTGTCTCAAACCCCCTACCGTCGAATGGCGAACCCCTAGAGGTTCACGTACCCCACTTTGAGAAATCTTGCTCTATTGGGTTGCCTAGAAGATATTGCTTTGTTTGTATATTTATATTATATTATATTTATTTGTATTGTATTTGTATAGATGTTTTTATTTCATTTATTGTTAATGGTGTTCTTTGTTTATAATTATGGTGTACACTAAAGAGTATTTGAATTTCATTTCATGTCCCGATCACTATCATTAACATCTGATAGTGATTGTTTAATAGACAAAATGTTATTTCCATAAAAGCAAATAGCTGTTTTTAGAAGAGAGATAAGAAAATTTGCGTACCATAATATATTAGCTGAATGTCTAGGTAATTCAATAATTTTAAGATCAAAACATATACCACATTCTAGCAAATAAATAATGATTTAATTTGATTTGATTTGAACAATCAAACGAAAAATCAAATCTTACAGCTTGATATTTTTTTTTCGTGTTAAGTAAGTGCCGATGGCTCCATGTGGTACCACTACGGCGTCACCGGGGGGTTTGGGCGAGCGCAGAAGCATCGCCTGATGAGACCCGAAGGCTGAAATAAAGATAGAGGACGGAACGACTCTCTAAGGGCGTCTCCTATGAGACTCGGCTTAGAGGGCCATTCGGGAGGGGATAACCGTGACCTGATTATAGTTTCGACATACCATATGAGCACCAACTAAGAGGACAATGTTGAAGATGATCTCAGAAGCATAGAGCAGCACCGCGAACCACAAGTGCACGTAGAACTGCAAGCCTCTGAACACGGTCATGGTGTGGTAGGAGAACGATCCCTTCGTCAACACCAGTATCTCCACCACCACTACAAATATTGAGAAAGCCTAGAAACAATCAAAGTCAAAGTTTATTTATTTCAATTAGGCTTGGCTTACAAGTTGGCGGAGAATCGTGTGTGGTAGCGCGCTCTCGAAATGGCCAAGGCCAAGTCTGGCCAATGTCCAGCAGTGGACGAATAAGTACAGGCTGTTGATGATGAGGCTTGGTTTACAAGCACTTTCGAAACGTCAGGTAATATACCCAGCAGACCCGGTCAAGCTTCTCTTTGACTTATGTTTCCCTACTCCTACTCTACCCTTATCCTACCCCTACCTGCCTTTTGACGGCCTCCGTGGCGCAGTGGTATGCGCGGTGGATTTACAAGACGGAGGTCCTGGGTTCGATCCCCGGCTGGGCAGATTGAGATTTTCTTAATTTGTCCAGGTCTGGCTGGTGGGAGGCTTCGGCCGTGGCTAGTTACCACCCTACCGGCAAAGACGTACCGCTAAGCGATTTAGCGTTCCGGTACGATGCCGTGTAGAAACCGAAAGGGGCGTGTCCTAACAAGTTAGCCCGCTTCCATCTTAGACTGCATCATCACTTACCATCAGGTGAGATTGTAGTCAAGGGCTAACTTGTAAAGAATAAAAAAAAACCCTATCCCTACACTAAAAAAACTCAGTATTAACCATCTTTATAAAAAAAGAATTAGCCAAATCGGTTCAGCCCTTCTCGAGATTTAAGCTTAGCAACACATTTCATACATTAATTTTTATAATAATAATTTCAAAACTTCTTTTTTAGTCTCTCATTATTCCTGAAATCTGTCGTGAGACATTCAGCGGGATTTTTTAACCGATTTAAAAAAAAGGAGGAGGTTTCTCAATTCGACTGTATATATTTTTTTATGTGTGTTCGCGACTAATAAGTATATGTATTAAGGCATGTTAGGTGCAAAATCCAGTGATTTGCCCAAATATAAATGTAGTGTTTAGAGCTCGCATATCATGGGAGTGTCATCAACAAACTCGCCAGACTATGGTTTATTGAGATGCTATGTAACAAATGTCATCCGATGCCTACTGACAACCCTACGTGGATATCATACAGTAGGTAGATGACATTTCTCGGTTGATTTTATGTCTATTTTAATAGGTAATAACCAAATTAGAAAATGGGTCAGCAGGGCAATTGAATGCCAAACCTCAAGTAATAGAAGCATCAAACACTGTGTCATGATTGTTTTTTGATAACTACCTCGTTGTTAGAGGTAAGTTTAAGTGGTTTTGGAACATGAGGTCTTGGGTTCGCGTCTAGGGTTGGGGTCAATGAGATACTAAGATTTTATTTGTTCTAAGAATTTTTTCAATTAAAACTTTCAGCCTGGAGTAGGTACACGCTCGTGCATCGAAGAGCGCGTTCTAGTGACGTGTGTGTGTTTAGGTATTTTATAATATACAGGCTATTCCGAAAATAGTACGACGTAGTGTACAGATGATAGCTGACAATATCATAACAACGAAATATACGGCATCAACCCATATTCGGCTCACTGCTAAGCTCGAGTCTACTCTCAGAATGAGAGGGGTTAGGCCAGTAGTCCACCACGCTGGCCCAATGCGGATTGGCAGACTTCACACACGCAGAGAGTTAAGATAATTCTCTGGTATGCAGGTTTCCTCACGATGTTTTTCCTTCACCGATTGAGACACGTGATATTTAATTTCTTAAAATGCACACAACTGAAAAGTTGGAGGTGCATGCCCCGGGCCGGATTCGAACCCACACCCTCCGGAATCGGAGGCAGAGGTCATATCCACTGGGCTATCACAGCTCGACATATACAGGGTGATTCGGTCTTTAGTGCGGATATTTTTTTTCGTGGTTCTGTATCATTAATAGAATATAAATCTACAAACAGTTCGATACATTTTATGTATTTTTTTTTTTAATTTATGTCTCTAAAATAACAAAATAATGTACATATCATTACTAAACAAGATATATTCAGCATAAAAGTGATCTGGTGACGTCCTTTAGGTATCAAACGAAAATAAAATAAACGCACAATAGGGTGACCCTAAAATTCTGTTCAAAAGTAAATAACTTTAGCTAACGATAATTTTGTTATTTTTGAGTTAAAAAAAAAAAAAAAAAATACGTGATCATTAAATTTTGTTTATGTACAAAATATAAAAAAGTCCGCACTAAAAAAATTTTCTTCCTGTATGTTAGCCGAAACTTTTTGGTTTTCAAGTTATATTTAATGATTTTTCCACAAAATATGGAAATTTCTATTTTCAGTGCAATTTTGTTGTAGCGTTCCAACGCTCAGAAATTTTCATTACCTGGTAACCCAGTTAGCTACCAAAATCAAAAATTTTCGTAAATAAAAAAGTTAAGCGTCTCATTAAGATGAAGAAAATTTGTTTCACTATTCTCTACAAAAAAGTAAAACTAGTTTAAAAAAACAGCTATCACTCTGTATAGGTAAGGTAATCTGTAATCTGTATAGGTCTTACTATTTATGGGACATCCTGTATGTATATTAAATACAAACCAGATTGAGGTATCCAAAAACCAGTATCCCGTGTCTCAACGGTACACAGCAGCAACATCGTCTGCATTCTGGTATTTCCAAACGCATATTTTATATATTCACAACCGTAATTAAAATTTAATTTTCTTAAAACTTTTCCTTGTTTACGAAAAATAGAAACACGTTTTTGTTTTTTTTTATTTGTGTATTGGTTTAGGTTACTTTTTTTGGTGTCGAACGTTGGTATGTTTCTTTTTTTAGTATTTGTTTTTTAGAACGCAGTTAAATTTTTGTTCAATTTAATTTTAAATACATCGTTTAGGGTTTGTTAAATGATCTTTAAGACTGATTGGTTTTTACTAAATACCGTACATTTGTTTTATATTATTTAAACTTTTCTCGTTTTTGAATAATATAAACTTGAATTTCTACATTAATATACTTCTTTGAGTTTTGTTTAAATTTTTTTAAGATTTCAATATTAATAAATCATTACTTATTGAGGTATGATTTAATTATTTTATAGATTTATAACAGGCAAAAGGTAATTATGAATTATTACTTATTTAGCTAAATACTAAAAATTTCACCTGCGTTGCTCCAGATTAAGTTAATTGATAATCTTTTAGATTAGTTTTAACGGAATAAACGTTTAGGTTAATTACTAAAATAAATGAACTCTACACTCTATATTTACATCTTCCTATTTCAGTTTTGTTTATTTTTTTTAAATAATAAAAAAAATTAATTACGACCAATTTATGAATGACACAATCACTATTTTTCCACATAAAGCTCTTAAAAATGCTTCTGACTTCACTGTTCACAGATCTTATGAACCATCCAATCTTGGATAATGGATCGCGGTATTAGAGTTTTAATACATACGACACGATATGACAACGACTTGATGTCGTATTAGTAATTAATCGTCTAAGAGACAACTTACTTACTTACTCATTTTATCAGCCGATAGATGTCCACTGCTGGACATAGGCCTCTTCCATGGACCTCCACGCTCAATGGTCTCGAGGCGCCAGCATCCAGCGGCTCCCTGCAACCCGCTTGATATCCTCGGTCTACCTAGTGGGGGGTCGACCAACACTGCGCGTTCCGGTGCGGGGTTGCCATTCCAGCACCTTAGGACACAACGTTCATCGGCTTTTCAAACTATGTGGCCTGCCCATTGCCACTTAAGCTTCGACAACTTATGCGCCAAATATTCTATTCCACTGAAAGAAGTTGCATATATTTATGTATAATATATTATATATTTATGTACATACATATATAGTTTTTACACTTCCTGAACACACAACTCGACATTGTATAAAATTTGTTTCAATAACTTTCGCAAATCGCATAGTATTGTTTACTATGCGGTTTAATTTTTAGTCGTTTTAGTTGGCCTCAGTTCTGACGAATCTAGTGACATGTCCATAGTATAACTAATAAATAGATTTATTAATGATGTGATTGATGAATGATGATTATGAATTTAGAAACAAACATAAATCTATAAATAGATTTGTGTTTGTTTTTTTTGTATAATTGATTTATGTTTGTGTATTTTGTGACGCCATTATTTTCGTATGTGTATTCGTGGATAGTATCGTTGTTTACATGTATAAACTATTTTTACGTTTATTTTTAGATTTAAGAAATAATATGTAAATGTTAACTATCCCTAAGAAATAAAATATAAAAAAAATAAAATAATAACATTTTTGGGATGTCGTGTAATGTAAACGGACTCAATTATCTTATTTACGTCGCGGAAATGCGACATTGTGTACTCTTTGTGTGCTAAGTGTTCGCTGCCCGCCTACGCGGACTGGGCTACTAGATATTAGTGCACATGCTTTTATTAGCAGGGTAAAGTCCTTTCCATGAAAGAAGTCCCGCGACTAAAACCTGACTAAAATTGACATCGCCTCTTTTGACGGCCTCCGTGGCGCAGTGATATGCGCGGTGAATTTACAAGACGGAGGTCCTGGGTTCGATCCCCGGCTGGGCAGATTGAGATTTTCTTAATTTATCCAAGTCTGGCTAGTGGGAGGCCGTGGCCGTGGCTAGTTACCACCCTACAGGCAAAGACGTACCGCCAAGCGATTTAGCGTCCCGGTACGATGCCGTGTAGAAACCGAAAGGGGTGTGGATTTTCATCCTCCTCCTAACAAGTTAGCCCGCTTCCATCTTAGACTGCATCATCACTTACCATCAGGTGAGATTGTAGTCAAGGGCTAACTTGTAAAGAATAAAAAAAAAAAAAGACATCGCCTTACAATAATGACAATAAGACCGCCATTGTCAAATGACAATCAGCGCCATCTAAAAGTGGTATTTATAGACGTTGCAGGGGCAACCTCAGGGGACCATTCTCCCGCTGAGAGTCGAATTCTTAAACGCATAGAGTTCAAATTGGACCATCAGCGGGTGAACGATCCCCTGGAGGCGCCCCCACAACGTCTATGACTGTAAGACATTAGCGCAGCGTCTGGGGGACTTCTTTCATGAAAATTATACAAGAAATACTTACCTTCTCGTATACGACTGTGTACTTAGTTCTAGATAAGTTTGTAAAATGGTGGTAAACAAAAAAAAACCTTGGCTAAGTTTGTTGTGGGCTCTTCTCGGACCCTTGTAACTTTAATTTTAAGTTCTCGACCTTTATTACCACCTAAATCATGACATAACTTGACGTTTCAAAAGTGCTTGTAAACTAGACCTAATTGAAATAAATGAATTTTAAAACTATTAACTGCCTTGTAGATCCAGTATCGTCCTCATCAATTAACAGCCGATGGACGTCTCACTCTTCTTGGGTGTCCAGCACTGAACATAGGCCTCTTGCATGGACTTCCAAAAACCAATATTTCGATTCTCCAGCGTCCAGCGGCTCTATATAGCGGGGGGTCGACCAGTACTGCGCTTTACGGCTTTGTGGTGCGGGGTCGCCATTCTAACACCTTGGAACACCCCGATATCCATCTGCTCTTCGAACTATGTAGTCTGCCCATTACCACTTCAGTTACGCGAATCGCTGATCTATGTCAGTGACTGGTTCTTCTGCGGATCTCCTCATTTCTGATTCGATCACGCAGAGAAATTTGAAGCATTTCAAAATCCGTTCAGTAGATCCAGAGATTAACCACTACAATACCACAAACTTTACGTCTTTCTAGGTAATATTTAATGGATTTGTAAGTTGTAAATAGTAGTTAAGTAAGTTGTAAGTGTAGTTCTTTTAGAAATGTCTTTATTTAACACGTTGGTACTGGTTGGTACACTTTCAAATAGACCCGAAGGTACCTACCATGAGATTTTTTCGTTTTTAGTGGGTAAGCAAGTTTTTTTTTTTTTTTTTTATTCTTTACAAGTTAGCCCTTGACTACAATCTCACCTGGTGGTAAGTGATGATGCAGTCTAAGATGGAAGCGGGCTAACTTATTAGGAGAAGGATGAAAATCCACACCCCATTCGGTTTCTACACAGCATCGTACCGGAACGCTAAATCGCTTGGCGGTACGTCTTTGCCGGTAGGGTGGTAACTAGCCACGGCCGAAGCCTCCCACCAGCCAGACCTGGACAAATTAAGAAAATCTCAATCTGCCCAGCCGGGGATCGAACCCAGGACCTCCGTCTTGTAAATCCACCGCACATACCACTGCGCCACGGAGGCCGTCAAGTATTTTACGAGTATGTGTTTGAAGTCGGTTCAATTTTTTTTAAGCTTTGGGTTTCTTCCAATATAAATTACAACACTTTTGAGTTTAGGTGCAATTATTTATTGCACTGTACCTACTCGTAAAAAAGCCGTGATAGCCCAGTGGATATGACCTCTGCCTCCTATTCCGGAGGACGTGGGTTCGAATTCGGTCCGGGGCATGCAACCTCCAACTTTTCAGTTGTGTGCATTTTAAGAAATTAAATATCACGTGTCTCAAAAAATGGTGAAGGAAACCGGCATACCAGAGAATTTTCTTAATTCTCTGCGTGTGTGAAGTCTGCCAATCCGCATTGGGCCAGCGTGGTGGACTATTGGCCTAAACCCTCTCATTCTGAGAGGAGACTCGAGCTCAGCAGTGAGCCTAATATGTGTTGAGAATAATGATGAATTATGAATGACTCGTGAAACCGCGCGCTTACTCGAAAACAATTTAAAAAAAATATATTCTAATATCAATATTTCTAATATTAGTATAGATTTGTTAGTGGTTTTAAAATATTGCGCGGTGTAAAAGATTTTATATAAATATATAAAATCTTTTACACCGCGGCACAGAATAGAGAATGATACGGAATGAGCGCAGTGAAGCCGGTAAAACCCATAAGTGACGACCTCCGTGGCGCCGTGGTATGCGCGGTGGGTTTTAGAAGACGGAGGTCCTGGGTTCGATCCCCAGCTGGGCCGATTGAGATTTTCTTAATTGGTCTAGGTCTGGCTGGTGGGAGGCCTCGGCCGTGGCTAGTTACCACCTTACCGACAAAGACGTACCGCCAAGCGATTTAGCGTTCCGGTACGATGTCGTGTAGAAACCAAAAAGGGGTGTGGATTTTCATCCTCCTCCTAACAAGTTAGCCCGCTTCCATCTTAGACTGCATCATCACTTACCATCAGGTGAGATTGTAGTCAAGTGCTAACTTGTGAAGAATAAAAAAAAAATAATAAGTAAAACACAAACGTCACGCGTGTATATGGTGCGTGCGTTAGTGGATCGTATTGCTGGGCCGATATAGAGCAAGGAAATAGTTTTGCATGTTTTTTTTTATATACAACTAGCGGACGCCCGCGACTTCGTCCGCGTAAAAGTTGATGTAAACTTCTCTACCTCTACCTTACCCTGCTCGTAAACCTACCCAACCCTACCCTACCCTACCCCTAAATTACTCCTACCCTACCGCTAACGCTAACCCTACCCTCCCCCTACCTTACCCCTACCCTAACCCTACCCGTACCCTATTCATACCCTATCCTACCCTACCCCTAATCTACCCCTACCCTACCCCTAATCTACCCCTACCCTACCCCTACCTTACTCCTACCCTACCGCTAACCCTAACCCCTCCCTACCCCTACCTTACCCCTACCCTACCCCTACCCTACCCGTACCCTACCCCTACCCTACCTTACCCTACCCTACCCCTATCCTACTCCTCCCCTACCCTATACCTTCCATATCTTTCCCCTATTACTACCTTGCCCCTACCCTACACTACCCCTACCTTATCCGTACCCTACCCTACCCTACCCTACACTTTCCCTAAATTACCCCTACCCTACCTCTATCCTACCCCTTCCCTACCCCTATCCTATCCCTACCCTCAGCAAAATTGGTCCAGCCTTTTGAGCGTGGTGCAATGACAAAAGACTATAAGTTCCCAAGCGACTTCTATGCTAATACTATAAAGAGGTAAAGTTTGTGTGGTTGTCGGGGGTAATCTCTGGATCTACTGGACCGATTTGGAAAATTCTTTTACCAACAGAAAGCTACATTAATTGCGAGTGTCATAGGCTATGTTTGGTCCTCATACTCACACGAGAACGGGAACCACGTAATTGAAACCGCGGGGCGTCATATAGCGGCATTTCTGCGACTTTCAGAAATTTTGTACTATCTCCGAAACTATATAACTAATTAACATACTGTAAAGGGCAAATCTTATCTCTATAATATCCTTGTGATTATTAAATAATTTATTTTGATAAGGATTTAAGTTTAGTTGTGTAAATAATGACGTAAACCTTAGTTTAAAATTTAAATAATTTATTAAAGTACTAAAGGTACTATATCTGCTAAAATATAAAAGATAGATATATGGTGTCGCGGACTTTTTTGTAGAACTTTTAAAGGTTCAAAAAGCCTCCATACATTTATTTCAGTTATACGCAATGGTTGAGGCAGCGCATGCGAATAAGTAAGTTTTTCGGTCCGACCTGTAAGAGAAAACCCGCGATAACTCAGTAGTTATATATGACAGAAATATAAAATATAGCCTATAGCACTCCCCGATAACGTAGCATTCTACTGGTGAAAGAATTTTTAAAATCGGACCAGTAGTTCCGAAGATTACCCCATTTCAAAGAATTGTTACAAACTTACAAACTTACAAACTTACAAACTTTACCTCTTTATAATATTATCTGCTAAAATATAAAAGATAGATATATGGTGTCGCGGACTTTTTTGTAGAACTTTTAAAGGTTCAAAAAGCCTCCATACATTTATTTCAGTTATACGCAATGGTTGAGGCAGCGCATGCGAATAAGTAAGTTTTTCGGTCCGACCTGTAAGAGAAAACCCGCGATAACTCAGTAGTTATATATGACAGAAATATAAAATATAGCCTATAGCACTCCCCGATAACGTAGCATTCTACTGGTGAAAGAATTTTTAAAATCGGACCAGTAGTTCCGAAGATTACCCCATTTCAAAGAATTGTTACAAACTTACAAACTTACAAACTTACAAACTTTACCTCTTTATAATATTAGTATAGATAAATACTTAGTCTAATAATCATTTTACAAAAAGATAACTTGAATCGTGAACGATTTATATAAAAAAAAACTTTTACCACTTTTTTACATTAAAACCTTTAGGTACCCCTAAGATTATTGAAAAATCTGGAATAACATTATTTTTATAATATTATTCTAGAGTATTTTTTGCATCACCTACCCTACCCCTTCCTTACACCTAGTCTACCCGTTCCCTGCCCCTACCCGACCCCTGTCCTACCCGTATCTCTACTACTATCCTACCCTTACCCTACCCCTACCCTTAGTACTTATCCTATGTCCGTCTCCGTGTCATTATGGGAACTCCAACTGATAGCGCATTAATAACTTTGTTTACACCAGAATTTGTAAGGGGTTTTATTAATTGCGCAACTGGATAGGGTATAAAACCGCATTGCACCATTTTATTTGTTCAGTGCGTAATCGATTGTTGTAGTAGTTGGTACTGTATAGAAAAGATCAGCTTTCAGTGTGTTTTAGGATAATTTATTCATAAAGTGACAACAGTATTTCTGCACACATTTCAGTAAGTAAAATTATTATTATAATGCTAGCAGAGTATCCCCACTTCGTCCGCGTCAAATTCAGTTTTTCCAAATCCAAATCCATACTGCAACATAGATTTGTATGCCTGACGTAAACCTAGTTATTTACCTAATTTTATTCTTTAGAAGATTTATTAGAATGTGCAATAAAACACAGATAAAGTAAATTATACATGAAAACACTATGTGTAAGTTGTTAGTTTAATATCCATCTTGTTACAGGTGAGATATCCAACGAGTGACAGTTACGGTTGAAGCACATCAACACACGTTTTAGATCTACTTCAATGAAACGTCACAAAAACAGCCGCTAATAACTACAAATCGGAAACTATTAGGAAGGAAAATACCTTCAGTTTAAAAGCCGGAAAGTTGTACTACAGTTAAAATGGTCAACTACTTTATTTACGCAAAAGATTATTCAGCTTCAACCGAGCATGACGACCATTACCACACCAACGGATTAAAAACCCTTGAACAGTTTATAATCGACGTAGAAGAAATAAAAAATGAAGTAGCGAAATCTGAAGACCCTCCGATAGAATCAAGAATTATTTACCTGCATTGGGGATATAAATGTGAAGAAGTCGACGAAGAGACAACTAGAACAGCATATCTACAACAACAAGGCAACGGACCTGACACACTTCCGGAGAAGATAATCGACTGGTTAAAAGTAAACTATGACATTTGTAGTAAAAAAAGTACAATCAAGCTGTTGTATATAATCACTGATGGCAGGGTGTATGAAACTAGTGTAAAGAAATGTTTCAAATCCAACAAATATATGCATTATGAAAAGGTGGTTTTTCATGCATTTAATGAAGACCGTAATGAAATAGACATTTCAGTAGCATCATCATTCTTTAAAAGCCAATGCATAGTTTACTGTAATAACGAACTTTACGACGACACTGATATTTCCGAAGAGTTTGACTATGAGAAAATCAATGTTGAGAACTTTGTTTCTGAAAAGAATAATTTAAGGTCCTATGTTAAATTGAAATTTTTGAAAAAAAATAAGAACGATGCCCGCGTCTTAAATGAAATCGATAAACTCAAGAAACTACGAGTGCGACTATTTGATGAACTGTCATCAAAAACGAAAGTTGACTTGGCAAAAAAGGATAGAAATAAGTTCATTAGTGCATTTGTTTGCACGGATTGGTACCAGAATCTCACTTCAGTGGATGAAATCGGAAACGCAAAGGTTGACATTGAGAAAGCTATCTCCGCTACGATCAATTATCTCAATAGCGAAAATAGATCTTTTAAGTTTGACGCATTGAAGTTTAATAGAAATTTTAATACAATTGTGGAAGAAGAGCCAATCGTTGACGTAAATTTTACAGCCGAACAAGAAATTGCGTTCCCTGACATCATCTGTAATGACGAAACCGGAATTCCCGTTGTGATACTTACCTATGTGGATTTACTGGAGAAAATTATTTTCCATGGACAACACGAGAGAGAAAAAATAGATCCTGCCAGTTTTAGTAAGTTCAAAAAAACTATGGAATGCCCGCTGTTTTTGGTAAACGATAAAGACATCAGTGAATCAATTGGTTACTTCTACACTCTCAACGTCTACAAACAGTTTTTGGCAAACAATATAAGAAATGAACCGCGAACACGAAAACCATTTTGCGGTGGCCTTGTGCTGACAGATACTGTTCAGTATGACTATTACAATGACTATATTTTGTCAGCGACGTTTTTTGATTCTAAAAAGGTGAAATTCAATGTTGGATTGTTTTATTACGTGCTGTTTAAGAACTGTGAAAACAAAGAATGGATGGACAGAAATGTTGTTGAACAATTCAAGAAGTATGCTATGCGCCGTGTCAGTGAAACGGTTTGCAAAATTGGGCTTTCATCTTTGCCACTAGATCCTCAAGAAAACAGTTCGCTACTTACTGCATTATGGTACTGTGTTGATCTGTCTTCATGCATATTCAAAGATGATCCTGAAAATTTCACCCACGAACGAATGAGGATGTTCTACGGCGTATCGCATTGCATGATTGAAATCTTGGAGTACTTTGAATATGATCTAGACATGGAGTCTATTAAAAGACGTAGAGAAATAATAAGTCATGTGATGACTTTGAAGAGAATAGATAAAGATAGTGATAAAGTTTACTATTTGTTGAAAAAAATCTTCAAAACCGTAGACGATTTCCTGGTGAGTGAAATTGAAAAGCCATTCAATCTGTACAAGCTCAATTACCTGAAATTGAACCACAAAAATATGTTGAACGATGATGTGATTAATGAAACGGTTCATTTAAATGACTACGTTCACTTGATGTATGTGGAATATTTCGAAGATGGTGAAATTGAAATTTCCAAAAAGACATTCCGTCCCTTATTCGCTATCGATCAAAACAAGTCATTTTACACGGAATTGGTTAGGAATACGAAAAAGGTTGTAATTAGCAATGACAATAACCAAGATAAAATTGAATTATCCTTTGAGCCTATCGATTCGCTTGATTTTCATAGATTGTTGTCTCGGTACAATCTGTTTATCAACTGCGTAATAGATCTAGTGAAATATCCCACCCTACCCGAATACGTCGGCTATATCTGCAGGAAGAAAAAGTTTTATGGAAATTTGGTAACTATTTTTCCACCCAATGTATACAAAGGTATTCAAGATGTTTATGACCGATATCAAAATATAGCGACTGAAGTCGATATCAACAAATTTATTAATGTATGCAAAATTTATTTCGGTCGAATGGAACGAATTAAAGCTGAAGAGAAAGTGATGTTTAGTAATGACGATAAAATTAAAGAATTCATTTCTACTCAGGAGGGGAAAGTAAATTTGGTAAAAGAAAAAATATTGCTGCCAGTTGAGTCTACTGAAAGTTACGTAAAAGAACTTCCTTCCAACAAAAGTTGTGCAGTCGAGGGACACCCGTCAGAAATTAAGAATACGAAACCTCGTAAATTTAATTATAAAAGGACGAATAGGTATAAGTATAAGTCACATTATAAGTCCCGTGTAAAATAAAATGTTAACAATAATTTACAAACAAGGCTTTGTCAAGCCCAGACTATCAAACAAAACATTTATCTAAAAAAAACTTGTGTGTCAAATGTATGTAAATACTCTGCATAATCATACTCTACATTCACTTCTGAATTCAAAACTATACAGAATGCGATACTTATACTATTATGCAGACCCCCAATTTTCACAGCGCCTGGTCTAGGATTTAGAATTAGTAATACAAAGTAATGTAGATCTACTTTACTTTTGCTGCCTCGATAATTTATTTGGAGCTTCCGAATGTGCTAGGTTTGCTCCCGATTGTGTCTACTGTACGCCGGGATATAGAAATTCGTTTTAAATACGTAATCTCAAAATTAATTTGAGATGAATGTTAATTTGATTGTGGTGCGAATGATTCAGAGCAATTTTAATATAATAAATAATTAAATGTAGTATTACTTTTTAATTTTGCGCTCTAAAAAGAGAGAAATAAAGTACGTTGCGATATTCAAAGAATGATGCAATTCAATGCGTTATATGATGTGTAAGACGTTAATTTGACAGTTGAATAATTAATTGAAATGAAGTTTGCTCTATTTGTCGATACGAGGACCAACAAATTGTAAAAACGTGTGCAGTTGTCTCATAAAAATTAATTACCAAAAATTGTAAACAAAATAAAACATTTTTATACGGGTAATTGTAATGCTGTGGTGATGTTATTTCATTTATTATATTTTAAGCTATATGAAGACTGAGTTCATTGTTATTAAAAAAATATACTAAAATGTATAAAAAATACTAAATTGTGTCGATATTTTATGTATTAACCTTCTAGTTCTAATGAATTTTCCTATATTTGTGTATTTTTAATTAATAATTTAAATTTAGTATAAAATAATCAAACGGTGTAAATAAATTACTATAAAAATATATAATGATTAGATGACTTGAATTTCGTTTTAATAATAAACAATTTTCTGACTGTAACTTTGGATATTTTTATTTATTTAAAAACCAACTTTTATACATTAAAACGAACAAACAATTAATGCGATTTGTTTTTAATGATAACCTACCCTACCCTATCCCTACTCTGATCCACACAGGCTCGTTGGACTAGCCAGACAAAAAAGGGCTTAATATTGCATAGCCCTGGGAAACTTTGAATCATAATCAGAAGCCACACAGGCTAATCGCTGGACTAGCCAGACAAAAAGGGCTTAATATTTCATAGCCTGGGGAAACTTTGAATCATAATCAGAAGCCATTGACTAATCGCTGGACTAGCCAGACAAAAATATTGCATAGCCCGGGGAAACTTTGAATCATAATCAGAAGCCATTGACTAATCGCTGGACTAGCCAGACAAAAATATTGCATAGCCCGGGGATACTTTGAATCATAATCAGAAGCCATTGACTAATCGCTGGACTAGCCAGACAAAAAAGAACCCTCTTTTTATTTTTCAGTCATCATCACCCAAACACAAGAGCCGCCAGCATCCAGCGGCAGTCTGCAATCGAAAGGTGTTCTCGGTCCACCAAGTACTACCAACATTGCGCTTATTTTTCATATTTTTTTTAAATTATTACAAAAATAATCTACATTTTTTTCGAATCGAAGGGCACCTACAGTTACTCGCTACAATTTTTCCGAGACTTCTAAATATGTTGCCAAAAGAGATCTTGCTAATCAGGTACTTACCGTTATAAATCTTATTTGGCTGAAAGCGTGGAGGGAGAATGTTATGGAGTAGTTATCAAGAGTCTCCCGGTAAGGGACAACAACAAAGTACATAGTTATGTTAACATATGGTGTTGCCAGTGATCGAAAAACTACCCCATATTTTAAGACTAGCGTTATTAAAGTAGGCTAGTCTAAATATTTTTATTTCATGCTATTTGACGTCTTTCCCGATGAGTTGGAGGGGAACGGGAATGTTGGTCATAAATAAAAACCGGACAAGTGCGAGTTGAACTCGGGTGACGAAGGTTCCGAACGTTGTTAACCTATCATGCTTTTGAAACTGACCTGTGGACTCATTCCTATTTTGGTATTTATTATCAACCCGTCAAAATAAAAAACAAATCAATTGACAAAATATCATCCACATATTAAGATACAAATGTCACCCGATACTTACGGTGGATAGCTTAAAGTATGTACACTTTTTTGTCCACTTCAATAGGGTGATAATGATAATAAATACCAAAATAGTCCGGAAAATCCGGGGCGGTGTCTTAAACGGTGATTTTTTTTAATTTATTGCATGTCATTAATTCCCTGGAGTATGGGTCGTGCGCTGGTGTGGGACGCCACGTGTGCAGACACTTTAGCTGCTTCATACATCCAGTCGACCGGTAGACATGGCGGGGCGGCGGCAGACATGCGGGAGCGTCAAAAGTTTCTAAAATACAGTTGTCTCGGCGCCCAATATGAATTCGTCCCGTTTGGCGTCGAGACACTAGGCCCGTGGGGCAGGAGCGCTCAGACTCTCCACAAGGAGATCAGCAAACGCCTCAGAGAGGCAACAGGCGACCCTCGGGCGGGCAGCTTTCTCGCGCAAAGAATTTCAATCGCAATTCAACGCGGGAATGCTGCCTGCGTGATGGGCACCCTACCAAGGGCGGCAAATTTTGATAAGTATTTTTAGGTATTAGTTTTAATTTTAATTTATTTTAATTTTATAGTTGTAGTTATAATGATATTTCCTTATATTTTATTTTTATAATAAGTTTAGCCTATTATCTTCATGAATAAAATGTTATAACTATGAATACTTATAAGTTTTATAAAATGGTAATTTTCCCTAATTTTAGGGAACAAATAAATGTAACACATATGATAACCCCAAAATGCAGATAATCCGCCTAAATTGAAAATGTTCGTAACGCACGGAAAATGTCTATTCTGGATGCAATTAACTTACCCACTTAATTTAATTACTTTGTAAAGACTATTTACGAATTTCTTTTGTTATTTCTGGATATTTTTAATGATATTCAGATCCTAATCACAAACTTGACTAATTAGGTACGTATAAAGGGTTCATAATTTCGTCGTGCGTTGGTCGAACGTATTGCTGGCTTGTTATAGAGCAAGGAAAAATGGTACAAAAAAACCGCAACACAGTCGCCGGCGTTCGCTGGTATTATATTGTACTAGCGGACGAATTCGACTTCGTTCGCGTGGAATTCAGTTTTTCATGAATGAACCATGGATTTTTCCGGGATGAAAAGTATCTATGTGTTAATCCAGAGTAAAATCTATTTCCATTCCAAATTTCAGCCAAATCGCTTCAGTAACAGCAGCGTAAAAGAGGAACAAACATACTTACACACTTTCACACTTACACACAAACTTTCGCCTTTATAATATTAGTGTGATGTGAAGTGTAATATTATTAATATTACAATATAGTATAGGTAGTTACCTAGATTATTTTGTTAGTATGTATGGGAACTCCAATTGATAACGCAATAATAACTTTGTTTACACCAGAATTTGTAAGGGGTTTTATTAATTGCGCAATCTAGTCTGGATGGAGTATAAAACCGCGTTGCACCATTTTATTTGTTCAGTGCATAATCGATTGTTGTAGTAGTTGGTACTGTATAGATGTTGCAGTTTTGTGTGTGTTTTTGGATAATTTATTTAGAAAGTGACAAGAGTAATTCTGCACACATTTCAGTAAGTACCTAAGCTTATTAATATATACCTACTAGCGGACGCCCGCGACTTCGTCCGCGTGGAATTTAGTTTTTCACAAATCCCTCGGAAACCATGGACTTTTCCGGGATAAAAAGTAGCCTATGTGTTAATCCAGGCTATAATAGGTATATCTCAATACTAAATTTCAGCTGATTCGGTTTAGTAGTCGAGGCGTGAAAGAGTAACAAACATTCATATTATCAAAATCATCAGTTTTCGCAAATCTCGGGAAACCATGAATTTTTCCGAGATATAAAGTAGCCTATGTGTTAATCCAGAGCAAAATCTATTTCCATTCCTAATTTCATCCAAATCGCTTCAGTAGTAGCGGCGTTAAAGAGTAACAAACATCCAAACATCCATACAAACTTTTGCGTTTATAATATTAGTAGGACTAGCGGAGGACCGCCACTTCGTTTGCGCAAAACTACAACCCCTTTTTAACCCTATAAGGATATCGAAATGTCTTGATTTGCATTATTATTTTTATTAATTTTCTAGTAGTACACACTCGTACCATGCATACATACATTTTTATGAATAGGTACTTGAAAAACTAATTTTTTAAAACTTCCAACCCATACAAACTTTCAATTCATATTTCACCCCCTTCTTCATTCAGTAATTTCGGCATCATGAGCGGTCGACAAAAAGACGCACAGCAAATACCTACAGCCGGACAGTAAGACAAACAGATAGACAGATGCACAAAAATTAAAAATTATATATTTTTGGGTCAGTACCTATCGACATAATTCTCTACAACAAAAATTTTCAAAATATCTTTAATGTACAGAATAGGACGTGTTACAATGACATTTTATTTTAAGTAGATAAAACTAGCTGACGCCCAACGGTTTCACTCATGTAGTTCCCGTTCCCTTAAAAGTATAGGGATAAAATATAGCCTATGCCACTCACAAATAACGTGCCTTTCTAGTGGTAAAAAAGTTTTCAAAATCGGTTGACTAAATCTAGAGATTACCCCGCACGACACCACAAACCTTACCTCTTTATAATATTACGATCATCATCATGATATCAGCCGATGAACGTCCACTGCAGGACAGGCCTTCTGTAGGAACTTCCAAACATCACAATCCTGGGCCGCCTGCATCCAGCGAATCCCTGCGACTCGCTTGATGTCGTCAGTCCACCTGGTGAGGTGTCGACCAACACTGCGCTTTCTAGTGCGGAGTCGCCATTCACCTGGACCCCCCACGTCTATCACGTCACGTCACGTCGTCATCGGTTCTTCGAACTATGTGCCTCGCCCATTCCCACTTCAGCTTCGCGACTCGTTGAGCTATGTCGGTGACTTTCGTTCTTCTGCAGATCTCTTAATATCTGATTCGAATATTTCCTTTAGTATAGTCCAAAATGAAAATTTGAAAGTGTATACTTAGTGATAAGGTATTTGTCATTACTCATATGCGGAAAACAAAAAGATGGGAGGATGACCTAAAAATGACTTTAGGACCCCTTTGGATGAGGATAGCGGCAGACAGAAAACAGTGGAAGGAGTTGGAGGAGGCCTTTGCCGTAAGGCACACTGAAATAAGAGACATTCTATAGTTATAGTGTAGTTTGAATTTTAATGTGTGTACCTACTTTTATTTTTTAAATTATTGTAATGTATTTGTTAACAACTGTATATATTTCGGGAAATATAAGGCTTTATTATTATATTATTATTATATGCTTGTAATGTTAAAGCCATGCATGTGGGTCAATTAGTACGTTTGTTACTACAATATAATATTATCATACTGCAGCATAGTATTGTATGCGTAACATAAACCTAATTACCTAATTTTATCCTTTAAAACATTGATAAGAATGTGCTTTTATAGCTTGGCAAGTTGGTTGATGACACTCCCATGATATGCGAGCGACGGGGCGGGAAAGACTGCGTGGGTGTGACGTCAGGCGCGCGGGGGCTTCGCTACCCACTCCCGGCCCGCGCAGACCATCGAGAGTATTACGAACGAACTTACCAAGCTATAAACGCAGACAAAGTAAATTATGTGTAAGTTCTTAGTTTAATATCCATCTTGTTCCAGGTCAGATACGAGTCACAGTTACGGTCGAAGCTCATCACCACACGTTTTCGGTCTACTTCAATGAAACGTCACAAAAACAGCCGCTAATAACTACAAATCGCAAACTATTAGGAAGGAAAATACCTTCAGTTTAAAAATCGGATAGTTGTACTACAGTTAAAATGGTCAACTACTTTATTTACGCAAAAGATTATTCAGGTTCAACCGAATATGACGACCATTACCACACCAACGGATTGAAAACTCTAGCACAATTTAAAACTGACGTAGAAGAAATAAAAACTGAACTAGCAAAATCTGAGGACCCTCCGATAGAATCAAGAATTATTTACTTGCATTGGGGACATATATGTGAAGAAGTCGACGAAGAGACAACTAGAACAGCATATCTACAACGTCAAGGCGATGGAAGGAACACACTTCCTGAAAGGATAATTGAATGGTTAAAACTAAACTATGACATTTGTAGTGAAAAAGGTGTAATTAAGCTGTTGTACATAATCACTGATGGTAGGATTTATGAAAATAGTGTAGAGGAATGTTTCAGATCCAACAGTAATATGTATTATGAAAAGGTCGTTTTTCATGCATTTAATCAAGACCAAAATGAAATAGACATTTCAGTAGCATCATCATTCTTCAAAAGCCAATGCATGGTTTACTGCAATAACGAACTTTACGACGACACTGATATTTCCGAAGAGTTTGACTATGACAAAATTAATATTGAGAACTTTGCTTCTGAAAAGGATAATTTGAAGTCTTATATTAAACTTAAGTTTTTGAAGAAAATCAAAAACGATGCTCGCGCCTTAAAAGAAATCGATAACCTCAAGAAACTACGAGCTCGACTATTTGATGAATTGTCATGTAAAACAGAAGTTGACTTGGCCACAAAGGATAGAAAAGAGTTCATAAGTGAATTTGTTCGCACGGATTGGTACCAGAATCTTACTTCAGCCGATGGGATGGGGAATGGGAAGGTTGACATTGAGAAAGCTATCACAACTATGATCAATTATCTTGTTTGCGAAAACAAATCTTATACGTTTGACGCATTGAAGTTCAATACAAATTTTAATACATTAGTTGAAGAAGAGCCAATCGTTGACGTAAATTTTACAGCGGAACAAGAAATAGCGTTCCCTGACATCATTTGGGATGACGAAAAAGGAATCCCTGTTGTAATTCTTACCAATATGGATTTGCTAGAGAAAATTATTTTCCATGGACAACGCGGGAGAGACCAAATACAGCCTGCTAGTTTTAGCAAATTCAAAACAACTATGGAATGTCCGCTATTTTTGGTGAATGATAAAGACATCAGTGAGTCAATTGGTTACTTCTACACTCTCAACGTCTACAAACAGTTTTTGGTAAACAATATAAGAAATGAACCGCGAACACGAAAACCATTTTGCGGTGGCCTTGTGCTGACAGATACTGTTCAGTATGACTATTACAATGACTATATTTTGTCAGCGACGTACTTTGATTCTAAAAAGGTGAAATTCAATGTTGGATTGTTTTATTACGTGCTGTTTAAGAACTGCGAAAACAAGGAATGGATGGACAGAAATGTTGTCGAACAATTCAAGAAGTATGCTATGCGACGTGTCAGTGAAACAGTTTGCAAAATTGGGCTCTCTTCTTTGCCACTAGATCCTCAAGAAAACACTTCGCTACTTACTGCATTGTGGTACTGTGTTGATTTGTCTTCATGCATATTCAAAGATGATCCCAAAAATTTCACCCACGAACGAATGAGGATGTTCTACGGCGTATCGCATTGCATGATTGAAATTTTGAAATACTTTGAATATGATCTAGACATAGAGTCTATTGAAAAACGTAGAGAACTAATAAGTCATGTGATGACTTTGAAGAGAATTGATAAATCTAGTGATAAAGTTTACTATTTGTTGAAAAAAATCTTCAAAACGGAAGACGACTTCCTGGTTAGCGAAATTGAAAAGCCATTCAATCTGTACAAGCTCAATTATTTGAAATTGAACCACAAAAATATATTGAACGATAATGTAATTAATGAAAAGGTTCATTTGAATGACTACGTTCATTTGATGCATGTAGAATATTTCGAGAACGATGAAGTTCCCTTTGAAATTTCTAAAAAGACATTCCGTCCCTTATTTGCTATAGATAAAAACAAGTCATTTTACACAGAAATGTTTAAGAACACGAAAAAAGTAGTCATTAGCAATGATGATGACCAAGATAAACTTAAATTATCCTTTGAGCCGATCGATTCGCTTGATTTTCATAGAGTATTGTCTCTTTACAATCTGTTTATCCACTGCGTGATAGATCTAGAGAAATATCCCACCTTAGCTGAATATGTTGACTATGTTTGCAGGAAGAAAAAGTTTTACGGAAATTCGGTTACTATTTTTCCGCCCAAGGTATTCTTAGATATTAAAGATGTGTATGACCGATATCAAAATATTGTGACCAATGTCGAGGTCAACAAATTTATTAATGTATGCAAAAGTTATGTCAGTCGAATTGATCGAATTAAAGCTGAAGATAAAGTGATATTTGATAGTGACGATAAAATTAAAGAATTCATTTCTTGCCAAGAGAAAAGAGTAAATTTAGAAAAAAATACGTAATCTCAAAATGAACTTTAGGATGAATGTTAATTTGTTCGTGCTAAGAATGATTGAAATATTTTAATATACTTTCTTACCAAATTGTAAAATTCAATGTACAGTTTTAATATTCTAAATAATTGTAAATATATGTAATTCTATGTATTAGTAAGCACGCGAATATTAATTTTAGACTAAATACCTAAAATGTATATTGTGAATCATAAGAAATGAGTATTTTAAAAAGATTGGGTTGATTGTTATTTAAAAGTTTGTTAACAATATTAGTGTTGTGTAATTACCTGTGTCTATATTTTTGTAGTGTTATTTTACGAGTAGTTTTAATGAATTTTCCTATATTTGTGCCAATGTAATTAGTATCTAATTTCAATTACATATAATATTATAAAATTTTGTAAACAATTTATTCCAAATAATATTGTAATAATCATAATCTCGTGAACTTAGTTTTAATAAACAATCAATTTTTGACCATCACCTTGAGTTTTCTTTTTCATTTATAATTATAAAACCAACTGAATATTAAAGCAATCAAATTAATCAAAGTACTTTCTTTGAGCGAGACTAATTTGTTTTATACTTAAAAAATCAACCGACTTCAAAAAAAATTAAAAAAAACTGACTTTGAAACATAAACCTACCCACGAAAATATTTAAATTTTTTTAAAAACGACGAGTGACAAGACACGTATTTAGCACTAAGTTAAAACTGATACGTATGTTTTCTGTGCCACTACGTAGAAAATGTTACTTTAAGTTTTTTTTTAGTTTCGTGTGCGTGTTTATTTTTTTTAGCATCAAGTTGTATTTTTATGTAACGTTTATTTTTCAATTTTTAGTGTAATCATTCTAAGTGTAAAATCATTACATTCATATTAAATGCACCCTTACATTAACAGCCCCCACTCGCCAGAAAATCAAATTTTCTCTTAACTCTTTTTTTTAGTGTATTGGGTTTTTGAAATTACTTAGCAAAATAATATGTGAGTCATCATAAACAATCTTTATTTTTGCACTCTTCGGTTGTGACCCTTTCTCTTAGATGTAATAAAAAGTCCAGATACTATATTGTGAACTAAACAGTGATGCATTAATTTCTTAAGTATATCTCACGTATTTTTTTCAACAAAAGATGCTACTTAAGTAATATTATTATCATAATTTAAGAAAACTTACTATCAATTTAACAAACTAATAACATTTAAATGTAGATAAATTGAAAATACATATAAAATAAAATATGGCTAGTTGTTATAATTTTATTATTATTATTATCTGGCAATACACTCCACACTGACTCATAGATACTCATTATGGTGCTTCAGTTGTTTGGCACTGTGTTAACGTAATAAATAATAGCCCATGCAATATATTAGTATTAGTAGAGTAGCCTATTTTGTAAATCTATCCTCTTTAAGTTATTTTCATCCATAAAACAGGTGGATGAATGTCGTTTCTTCTACTAACGCTATCAATTCATATTTCCCGCCACTGCGCGCGATCAAATTAAATTTCTTTCTCTATGTTAAATGTCAAGATGTTAGTAATGGGAGCGCACCATACGTTTGTGCATAGACAAAATAGGAACTAATCAAAAGTGCCGCCACCTCACCTTATCGTTTATATCTATTATCTATCTTATTAGAGAGATCACTAAAGCTGGCAACATAATTGCACTTCGTTACAAAAATTTAATGCCTAAATGCGTAGTTCCAGTTGTCGACGGTCGACGCCATCTTGATTGTAATGTAAATTGGAATATTATGTCAGTTATAAAATTAGTATTACTTTTAAGTTTACAGTCAGTAATTCCGTGCATATCAAACATTCGTAAAGTGATGAAATATTAACTTAAAATGTTACATGAAAATATGTAGTTTCGTTGGCTTCCCGTACAGATGGCGCTGATACTAACGAAACTGCAAGTGATAAAGTAATATCAAGCAATTTTATTATTTGTTACATTATAGCATTTGTAATGTCCGATTCAGATACTTGACGAGCAATTCGTGCACAAATAAAACAACGGAAGATCCTTTCGATACTTGTGGATACTCGGCGATAAGTGTTGCCAACTCAGTGGAATGTCCAGTAGATCTGGTGATTTAGACTTACCTTTTAGCGGACTTTGAATTTAGGTGGCTAGTATCTCTAACCTTTTGACTCGCGTCAAAAGACTGACACCGAGCCGATAACGCACGAATATTCATGGCCAATAGGTAGGCGAACATAACCGGATAAGTCGAGCATATTCGCAGGGTTCTCAACTTAGGGGTCTTCCCCCCAGATTTAGGGGGCAAATAAGTGAAATGGGATTTTTTTAGGGGTCTGAAATTTTTAGGGGTATTTTCAGGGATTTTTTGACTCTTTAATATTTTTAAATTGATATTAATTTTAATATTTCTTTCTTGGCCTAGCGACTTATAACGACATATAATACGTTATTCTACAACCACTCTGAGGCAATTGGAGGCAATTTTCATCGAATAAAAAAAATTGGTAAATTTATTCATTGTCAACATGTATGATTTCAATAAATCTGAATCTTCAGATAAAGACGTAGTATTTTGTCTGTATTAAATATAGACTTTTGAAACATAAGACAGCATATTGTTTCTAAATTATTATGAATTTACATTTTTTAGGGGGACAACTCAATTATTAAGGCGATTTTAGGGGTTTTTGACACCAACTTTAGGGATAAATATTTTGAAGAGTTGGTAACACTGCGTATTCGTCTGTACTCGACGAGTATGTAAATACATATGGGATTTTAGATAATGTGCAACCTTGAACTCCGTCTGGATGCCCGTGTATGCTATAAATTCCCGTTGAACTGAACCACTATATTCGTTCATTTATATTTGTTTTTGTTCAGTGCGTAATCAAATTGTAGTAGTGATCAGTATTGTTTTTAGGCTTCCAGTTTTCAGTGTGTTTTTGGTTAATAATATAAGGTATCTTGTTTTATAATAATTACGGTACTATGATGATAGTATGCTAACTATCTTCTTTCTTTCTTCATAGAAAGGACAACGCCAGACAATGTATAGGAGTTTAACCCACTAAAAAAAATAATTTTACAACAATATATTATACTTCATTTTATAGGATTTTCTGTACTATTAAATAAATAATACCTTTTAACCCTTTATAACTAGGGGTATAATTATTTTCAAATTACTCCGAGGTGTAATATTATTACGTGTTTTGACAGTTTGACAGTGTTTGTGTGTGATAGTTTATTTTTACATTTTGATAAGACTCGCAGCTCTGGATTCTAGTCATTTTGAACCTAAGGTTATTAAAATAGAATAAAAACGCTTTAAAGGGCTCGAACCCAAGGTTGAAATAAGGTTTTAAAAAATAAGTAAACAATGTCTGCTACGAGGAAATAGCGTAATGGATTTAATTACTTTTTTGGCAGATTTTTATTCCGGAGTTTAACAATAAGAATGGTTTATTAAAAAGGAATTATTAAAAAATTGGATAATTTTAGTACATTTTCCACAAAATTCTGAGTTACGACTGGGTCAGAATTTGGCATTCTCCTTTTCACTTAAATTCTCGCATCAACGATATTTTATACTATAACTACAGCCTTTTATGATGAGTACTGTTTACCAACAAAGAAATTAGAGATGAAGGTAAAAAACGCATGTCATTTCATAATTTATTTAATTTTAAATTATGTATGGTTAGTTTATAAAATGTTAAATAAAATATATTATCTATATATAATTGTTCTAAGCGTACAATTTTTTTTTCATTAATTTAAGAACAAGTTAATTATAATTATTATTAGGTGTGAAATGACTAGTGATTCATACCCTCATTTTTAATTTGTTTGTTGGTAAACCTACTCATCAAGTAAAGGCTGTAGTATAGACTTATGGCACCAGCGCATCAAAACTGAGGCGGAAAAATATGCTTACTTGTCTTAATTTCATTTAGTCGCTTATTAAACTACGGACGTTATTTAAACATCAATAATACCTACCTAAATATTTTATCATCATCATCACTTACCATCAGGTGAGATTGTAGTCAAGGGCTAACCTGTAAAGAATAAAAAAAGAACCCGTGTTGGAGCATTAGCGTGGTGGGTCTAAGGTTTATATCCCCTCCTGTGATAAGGGAGGCCTACCTCCCTTATCATAAAAAAATAATGAAGAAGAAGAAGAAGAAGAAGAAATACTTTATTGCACACAAAAATACAATTATAAATTGAAACATTAGAAAACATAAATTAAACTTAGCATGCAAAGGCGGCCTTATTACTATAATTAATCTCTACCAGGCAACCCCTGACGAGAGAACTTGCGAAGAAAGAGGGAAGGTGCAATACATTATATGTAATTATATATATAAATAATTAATATATATATATATATATATATATATAACATAATATATACGTAAATATAATATTAAAATTTACATATGTAATGAAGTTGTTAATTTAATATCGTTTTTGTTCCAGGTATCCATTTTCTACGTCGAAGCAAATTTGTTTTGTCAACTTCAACAAAATGTCTCAAAGCACCCACTAATTATATCAAATTGAAATTCATCAGGAAGGAAAACTTCTTTTGTAACCGGAATATTGTACATGTACAGTTAAAATGGTCTACTTCTTTATTTATGCAAAAGATTATTCGAACTCGACTTGTAATGACGAATATTACCACATCAACGGATTAAAAACCCTTGAACAGTTTATAACAGACGTAGAAAAAAGTAAAAATGAACTAGTGAATGCTAAAGAACCACCGGTAAAGTCACGGATAGTTTACTTGCATTGGGGACATATATGTGAAGAAGTCGAGGAAGAGACAACTAGAACAGCATATCTACAACGTCAAGGCGATGGAAAGGACACACTTCCGGAGAAGGTAATCGACTGGTTAAAACTAAACTATAATATTTGTAGTGAAAACAGTACGATCAAGCTGTTTTACATAATCACTGGTGGTAGGATTCATGAGAATAGTGTAAAAGAATGTATCAAATCTAACAGGAACATGCATTACGAAAAGGTCGTGTTTCATGCATTTAATCAAGACCTAAATGAAATAGACATTTCAGTAGCATCATCATTCTTTAAAAGTCAATGCATGGTTTACTGCAATAACGAACTTTATGACTACACTGATTTTTCCGAAGAGTTTGACTACGACAAATTCAATCTTGTGAATTTTGCTTTTTATGAACTGAAGTCTTATATTGAATTGAAGTTTTTAAAAAAAATTAGGAAAGATGTCCGCGTCTTGAAGGAAATCAAAAAAATTAAGAAATTACGAACTCGACTGCATGACGAACTGGCATTTAAAACGGAAGTTGACTTGGCAACTAAGAACAGAAATGAGTTCATAAGGGAATTTGTTCGCACGGATTGGTACCAGGATCTCACTTCAGTCGATGGGATGAGATACGGAAAGGATTATGTGTGTTTGTCTACTAAATTTTTCATTGATCAAGATATCACAACTATGATCAATTATCTTGTTAGTCTAAATAAATCTAATACGTTTGACGCATTGAAGATTAATACAAAATTTAACAAATTTGTTGAAAAGAAGCCGATCGCTGACATACATTTTACTGCCCAACAAGAAATTGCTTTCCCTGACATCAATTGGGATGAAGAAAAAGGAATCCCTGTTGTGATTCTTACCTATTTAGATTTGCTGGAGAAATTTGTTTTTCATGGACAACGCGGGAGAGAACAACGTGCCGGTTTTCGCAAATTCAGAACAACTATGGAATGTCCGCTATTTTTGGTGAACGATAAAGACATCAGTGAGTCAATTGGCTCCTTCTACAGTCTCAATGTCTACAAAGAGTTTTTAGCAAACAATATAAAAACTGAACCGCGAACGCGAAGACCATTTTGCGGTGGCCTTGTGTTGAGAGATACTGTTCAATATGACTATTACAACGACTATATTTTGTCAGCGACGTACTTTAATTCTAAAAAGGTCAATTTCAATGTTGGGTTGTTCTACTACGTGTTGTGGAAGAACTGCGAAAACAAAGAATGGATGGACAGAAATGTTGTCGAACAATTCAAGAAGTATGCTATGCGACGCGTCAGTGAAACGGTTTGCAAAATTGGGCTCACAACTTTGCAACAAGATCCTCAAGAAAACACTTCGCTGCTTACTGCATTGTGGTACTGTGTGGATCTGTCTTCATGTATATTTAAAGATGATCCCAAAAATTTCACACATGAACGAATGAGAATGTTCTACGACGTATCGCATTGCATGATTGAAATTTTGAAATACTTTGAATATGATCTAGACATAGAGTCTATTGAAAAACGTAGAGAACTATTAAGTCATGTGATGACTTTGAAGAGAATTGATAAATCTAGTGATAAAGTTTACTATTTGTTGAAAGAAATCTTCAAAACGGAAGACGACTTCCTGGTTAGCGAAATTGAAAAGCCATTCAATCTGTACAAGCTCAATTATTTAAAATTGAACCACAAAAATATATTGAACGATAATGTAATTAATGAAAAGGTTCATTTGAATGACTATGTGCATTTGATGTATGTGAAAGCTTCCAAAGTCGATGAAGATACCTTCGAAATTTCTGAAAAGACATTCCGTCCCATCTTTGCTGTCGATCAAAATAAGTCATTTTACACGGAATTGGTCAACAATACAAAAAAAGTAGTCATTAACAATGACGATGATCAAGATAAAATAAAATTATCCTTTGAGCCCATTGATTCGCTTGATTTTCATAAAGTGTTGTCTCTTTACAAACTGTTTATAAACTGCGTGATAGATCAAGAGAAATATCCCACCTTAGCTGAATATGTTGACTATGTTTGCAGGAAGAAAAAGTTTTACGGAAATTCAGTTACTATTTTTCCGCCCAAGGTATTCTTAGATATTAAAGATGTGTATGACCGATATCAAAATATTGTGACTAATGTCGAGGTCAACAAATTTATTGATGTATGTAACAGTTATTTTGGTCGAATTGAACGAATTAAAGCTGAAGAGAAAGTGATGTTTAATAGTGACGATAAAATTAAAGAATTCATTTCTAGCCAAGAGAACAGAGTGAAAAAAAAAACATAATCACAAAATAAATTTTAGGTAAATGTTATGTTTGTTCGTGATGAGAATGATTGAAAGCAAGTTTAATAAATATAATGTATGGCATTCTCTTTATATTAAAATCACAATACGATTAATTTTAATAAACTTAATTTTTTGAGTAGCTAGGTAAGCTACTGAACTTTGTTTTTTAGTAAACGATCAATTTTCTGACTGGCGCTTTGGGTTAGGTACCTACATAGTAATGTAACAAAATGTGTTTGTTTAATAATTCTATACATTTAATGATTAATATAAATAATTATTAAAAACTGTTAATATGTGTGAAATTATTGTTATTGTTATTTTATTATAGAAACCGGACGAGTGCGAGTTGAACTCGCGTGACGAGGGTTTCGATCGATGCTAATCTATCACTTTTTTTTTGAAAACTGACCTGAAATTCTACCTAATTATATAATTTTCAGACTTTCTCGTTTCGTTAAATATTTTTCTAAATTTTAGATTCGATAATTTCGGAGTTTCGCAGATAATCGTTTTCAAGTTTGAACTTATCTTAAATAATATATTTTATTGAATAACTTAAAAACCATTTATTTCAAAATAACGAAAAAAAATATTAAAAATTCAGATTTATCACACGATGCAGTTTTATTTCGTGTTTTCCATGTTACCCCCCAAAAGTGCCTTTCATATTAAAAAAAATCAGAGTTTTTCGAAAGCCTCCAAGTAGAAAGCTGACTTCTATATTATTATCAAAATTTTAATTTTAGTAGTTTCGGTGAATAGGAGGGGGAATAGTCTATTTTCTTGAATAACTTAGAAACTATTTATTTCAAAGTTACAAAAAAAAAACATTTTTAAAGTCCTCTCGTCAAGACCTCTCATTTGATGTCTCACATGATGCAGTTAGAATTTTATTTATGTGTTTTCCATCTTGCCCCCTAAAAGTGACCTTCATATTCAAAAATTTCTGAGTTTCAAAATTTTCCTTTAAAATCCTTTTACCAAGACCTTTCATTTGATGTATATCACACTATGAAGTTGGTGAAACTTATTTTTACCTTTCCATCTTACCACAAGTGTCCCCCAATCTCCATATTTAAATTTTAGCTACCCAGGGTACATCCGTGTATTTGAGTCAGAAGAATTGATTTATGTGTACCAAATTTCAACTGGATTGGTCCAGTACTTTCGGAGAAAACAGACTGACATGAAAACGTGCGCGACTGATATAATACGGGTTCCGTTTCTGTACTACGTACGTTCGGAACCCTAAAACAAAAAGGATTCTTCTTCATTTTTTATTCTGTAATATGCTGGGCCTAAAATGGTCGGACTTTTCGTGATAATATCCACTAAAGGTACTTTACTATAAGTAAATTAGTAAACAGTCCTGATAGGTCAACCAATAATACATAACATTATGCAATAATATGTATTTTGTTGTTAATACCAGTTTCTAAAATCGTTGGGTTCTTCATTGATAGGTATTTCGTAATTTTGTGAGGTTTTTCCTGTTGCATCGACGTTCAAGCCGTCTGAATACCTTTCTATTTATCCGCGTGGTTTACGTTAAATCATTCAGTATATAATCGACAACAGTACAGTATAGAAGTAACCTGCTGGTGTATTTTTTACAAACTTTTATTTAAGTACAAAATAAACGTAGTAATAACGATGGTATGGGTGATGTCTTGGAAGCTTTGAATCAGTTCCTTTAAAGTTATGATTCGAATTGTGTCTGGCTTAAAATAACAATAAATTGTGTGAGTTGCATTAAATTAAAGTGATGAAAATAGTTTTGTGCTGCAGCAAGGATTATCATCTCATTACGATATTCTTCAACGGTTAGTAATATCGACATTGAACTTTGCTTATAGATTTAGTATTAATAGATACTTTAAAACCGGTTAAGCGCGTGTCGAGTTACGCGTAATATAGGTTTTTGTAGTTACTACACAAATGCCTACTTAGAATGATGTTTGATTTGTTACTAACAACTCAATATATATATTAAAGTTGTTTGTATGACATTTTTCATCTCTGAATACATTTTATGATAATGAAGAAGAAGAAAAAAGACATTTTATGATTTGGTTACCTATGTCTATTTAAATTTGTAATCCTTACTTTGTAGTATAGCTTTTCTATTCTATACCTACTAATATTATAAAGAGATAAAGTTTGTGGAATTGTAGGCGGTAATCTCTGGATCTACTGAATAGATTTTGAAAATTCTTTTAACACTAAAAAAAAAATTTACTTGTAAGTGTCAATATGTATTTTATTCCTGTATTTTTATAGTAATGGGAATTACGAGGGTTAAACCAAATTAGTGTTTAAGCCGGCTAGTCTATACTAATATTATAAAGAGGTAAAGTTTGTAAGTTTGTAACAATTCTTTGAAATGGGGTAATCTTCGGAACTACTGGGCCGATTTTAAAAATTCTTTCACCGGTAGAATGCTACGTTATCGGGGAGTGCTATAGGCTATATTTTATATTTCTATCATATATAACTACTGAGATATCGCGGGTTTTCTCTTACAGGTCAGACCGAAAAACTTACTTATTCGCATGCGCTGCCTCAACCATTGCGTATAACTGAAATAAATGTATGGAGGCTTTTTGAACCTTTAAAAGTTCTACAAAAAAGTCCGCGACACCATATATCTATCTTTTATATTTTAGCAGATATAGTACCTTTAGTACTTTAATAAATTATTTAAATTTTAAACTAAGGTTTACGTCATTACTTACACAACTAAACTTAAATCCTTATCAAAATAAATGACTTAATAATCACAAGGATATTATAGAGATAAGATTTGCCCTTTACAGTATGTTAATTAGTTATATAGTTTCGGAGATAATACAAAATTTCTGAAAGTCGTAGACATGCCGCTATATGACGCTCCGCGGTTTCAATTACGTGGTTCCCGTTCCCGTATGAATATTAGGAACCAAACATAGCCTATGACACTCGCAAATAATGTAGCGTTCTATTGGTAAAAGAATTTTCCAAATCGGTCCAGTAGATCCAAAGATTACCCCCGACAACCACACAAACTTTACCTCTTTATAGTATTAGCATAGAAGTCGCTTGGGAAATTATAGTCTTTTGGTCATTGCACCACGCACTAAAGGCTGGACCAATTTTGCTGATACGATAGGGGTAGGGAAGGGGTAGGATAGAGGTAGGGTAGGGGTAATTTAGGGAAAGTGTAGGGTAGGGTAGGATAGGGTACGGATAAGGTAGGGGTAGTGTAGGGTAGGGGCAAGGTAGATGTAGGGGAAGGATATGGAACGTATAGGGTAGGGGAGGAGTAGGATAGGGGTAGGGTAGGGTAGGGGTAGGGTAGGGATAAGGTAGGGGTAGGGAAGGGTTAGGGTTAGCGGTAGGGTAGGAGTAAGGTAGGGGTAGGGTAGGGGTAGATTAAGGGTAGGGTAGGATAGGGTATGGATAGGTTACGGGTAGGGTTAGGGTAGGGTAAGGTGGGGGGAGGGTAGGGTTAGCGTTAGCGGTAGGGTAGGAGTAAGGTAGGGGTAGGGTAGGGTAGGGTAGGGTTGGGTAGGTTTACGAGCAGGGTAAGGTAGAGGTAGAGAAGTTTACATCAATTTTTACGCGGACGAATAAATTATAAAGAGGAAATGCTTGTATTTTTGTAATAAACTGAAAAATTATCTCACCAATAGAAAGTTTAATTATCAGGGACTAACACAGGCTATATATTGTCCCCATATTCCCACGGGAATGGAAACTATGAAGGCGAAATTGCTAAACGATTTTAAAAATAAAATTTTCAATATTGATTAATTTAAAAAGTGTATTAAATTACCTTGAATTGCTAAAATCATTAATTTTATTTAAAAAAGCGTAACGTGAACGTTACGTACTTAATGAATTGTTAGGAATTTAGAAATGTTTAGATGCGCATAGTGGTTCTGATACTGAAGACTAGTTTTAGATCCTGGGTGCTTGCCGCAAAACCACCGTTTTAATCTTTCACATAATACCTCCTTGAGTTTTCTATGACTATCTGTCTAAGAATATTAAACATACTTGAACTCTATCTTGTTCTAGGTATCTTCTACGTCGAAGCTCATCGCGTCTATCGAGCCCACAGCTACTTCAAATTGGAACCTGACGAACACAGTTACGAGTAATCGGAATCTCAGTGGTCAATATAAGTTAAATTCCTTCGCATTTAAAACTGAAAAATATCAGAACAGTGAAAATGGTCAACTACTTTATTTACGCAAAAGATTATTCAGGTTCAACTCAATATATAGACTACTTCCACATCAACGGTTTGAAAACTCTTGAACAATTTGATACTGACGTAGAAAAAATTAAGAAAGAACTAGAGAATACGCAAGACTCACCGGTAGAATCAAAAATTATATACTTGCATTGGGGACGTATATGTAAAGAAGTCGATATAAAGACAACTAGAAAAGCATACCGTGAACAAGAGGGGAATGGATTGGATACACTTCCGGAGAAGATTATCGATTGGATAAAACGCAAGTGTGATATTTATAGTGAAAATAATATAATTAGGCTTTTGTATATTATAACAGATGGTTACATTAATCCGCATAATGTAGAGAACTGTTTCAAATCGAACGAGGATATGTATTATGAAAAGCTTGTTTTTCATGCATTCAATCAAAACTTAAATCAAATCGATCTCTCAGTAGCATCATCTTTCTTCAAAAGGCGCTGCATTGTTTACTGCAATAACAAATTGCATGATAACATTGACATTTCCACTGAGTTTGACTACGCCAAAATTAATATAGAGAACTTTGATTCTGAAAAGAATGACTTAAAATCTTATATCAAATTGAAGTTTTTGAAAAAAATTATGAACGATCACCGCGCCTTGAAAGAAATCGATAATCTCAAGAAACTGCGCGCACGACTGTTTAATGAACTGTCATCAAAAATATACGTTGCCTTGGATACAAAGGATAGAAATGTGTTTATTCGTGAATTTTTTCGCACTGATTGGTACCAGAAACTCATTTCAGACAATAATCCGATAAAGATTGACATTGAGAAAACCATCACAACAATGATCAATTATCTTGTTAACGAAAATAAGTCCTACAAATTTGACGCATTGAAATTTGACACGAAATTTAATAAATTTGTTGAAGAGGAGCCGATCGCTGACGTAAATTTCACAGCTGAACAAGAAATTACATTTCCCGACGTAATTTTGGAAGATGACAAAGGCATTCCAGTTATAATTCTTACCTATCTGGATCTGCTGGATAAAATAATTTTCCACGGCAAACAAGGGATGAAAGTACAGGCTGCCAGCTTTAGCAAGTTCAAAACAATTATGGAGTGTCCGCTGTTTCTGGTGAACGATAAAGACATCAGTGAGTCCATTGGTTATTTCTACACTCTCAATGTCTACAAACAGCTATTGGCAAACAATACAAATACTGACCCGCGAACACGAAAACCATTTCGCGGCGGCCTTGTACTGACAGACACCGATGCGTTTGATAAATACAACGATTATATTTTGTCGTCAACGTACTTTGATTCTAAAAAGGTTAAATTTAATGTTGGCTTGTTCTATTACGTGTTGTGGAAGAACTGCGAAAACAAAGAATGGATGGACAGAAATGTTGTCGAACAATTCAAGAAGTATGCGATGCGACGTATTAGTAAAACAATTTGCAAAATTGGGCTCATAACTTCGCCACTAGATCCTCAAGAAAACACTACACTACTTACTGCATTATGGTACTGTGTTGATCTGTCTTCATTCATATTCAAACGTTCTTTCCTACATTTTAATTACGAAAGAATGAGGATGTTTTATGGTGTAGCACATTATATGATCGAAATCCTGAAATACTTTGACTACGATCTAGACATGAAGTCTATTGAAAGACGTAGAGAAATAATAAGTTATGCAATGACTTTAAAGAGAATCAATAAAAGTAACGACAAAGTTTACTATTTGTTGAAAGATATATTCAAGACTGTAGACGGTTTTCTGGTTAGTGAAATTGAAAAGCCATTGAATTTGTACCTAAATTCATTTCAATTACCTAAAATTGAAACCCAAAAATATGTTACATGATGATATAATAGATGAAACGGTTCATTTGAATAACTACGTTCACTTAATGCATTTCGAAGATTTGGAAGTTTCCGATATCGGTGAAAGTGCCTTTGAAATTTGTGAAAAGACATTTCGTCCTTTCTTTGCTACTGATCAAAACAAGTCATTTTACACGAAATTGGTCGAGAATACGAAGAAAGTAGTAATTTGCAATGATGATGACAAAGACAAAATAAAAGTATCTTTTGAGCCCATCGATTCCCTAGAGTTTGATAAAGTTTTGTCTCTATATAATCTGTATATAAACTGCGTGATAGATCAAAAGAAATATCCTACCTTGCCTGAGTACGTCGAGTATATTCTCAAGAAGAAGGAATTCTTCGGTAATTTGGTGACTATTTTTCCGTCCAATGTATATTCAGGACTCGAATATATCTATGGTCGCTATCAAAAAATTGTAAGTAAAGTTGAAGTCAAACAATTTATCAAAGTGTGCAAAAGTTATGTTAGTCGAATTGAACGAATCAAAGCTGAACAGAAAGTGATGTTTAATGGTGAAAATAAAATTAAAGAATTCATTTCTAGCGAAGAGTTGAAAGTAAATTTGAAAAAAGTAACCTAGTCTTACTTCTTAATACCTTCAAATCGGAATGAAATGTAAATAATGTTAATTTATTCGGGGTGTGAATGTAGCCATCAAACATTGAATTCATAAATACATAAATTCGTGTAATTCTTTTTAAATTTCCTCTGCATTTTAATATAAGTGACCAAAAATGTAGATTGTAATACGTTAGTATATACATTCGATGTGTAATTTCATATTTTACTCGTATTATAGGCATTATGAATCACGTATTTATAACTGAAAGACTGAGTCGTTTGTTATTGTATAACTGTTAGGATTTATATAATTCGCCTACTGTGATATTATTTTAAGATTTTTGTCTGAATTCTTTATGTGCAGCTATTTGTACAGCTATATTGTTAGTTTATTCTGTTTTAGTTTATAGCTACAAAACTGTAAATATAATATTATCTTCTAAAATAAAAAATATTTTATATCTAGATTATCTTGTGTGATCGATCGGTGAACTTCCTTCTAATAAACAATTTTCTGTTACTTTGTGTTTTCCTCATTTCTTTCTATTTTTAACAACATTCAAGCAAACAAAACCAACAACTATTCAAATAGATAAAACCAATGTTGAGCTTTTTCTGAGTTTTTAGGGTTCCGTAGTCCACAAGGAACCCCTATAGTTTCGTCATGTCTGTCTGTCCGTCCGTCCGTCCGCGGTTTAGCTAGGAGACTATTACTACTAGAAACCTGTAAATTAGCATAAATTAAAAATGTGAACAAAGTGGCTTAGAGAACCTCCCCTACAAGTAAAGTGGCGATGAACTTTTTTTTGCTCGTTTATTTCATAGTGTAGGGTGTCGTTAGATTAGTCTCTAAAAGTTGTGACGGATCTTCTAGCGTCGTATATCGATTTAGGGATCCGTTTGTAAAATATTAAGCTTTTAAAAGCTAATTTTAGTTAGAGTCAAGTGTCTCCACCCTCTACTGGCTAAACGGTTGTTCATAAATACGTGAAAAAAATCATGGAAGTAGGATATATAATGAAATTATTGTATGTCACATCTAATATTAAAATATCAAAGCGCTTAACCAATTAGATGGTAATCTATCGATGAGTCATAGATTCATATAAGCCGGTATGTTGTATACATAAACATAGTTGGCACGTGTTCTCCCGAGCCAATATCTCAAGGAAACTCAACCGTTTTATTATAAAGTTACGCAATCATGTTTTTTACACTTAAGAGTCTAAATATTGTGCAAGAAGTAAGCACGTTTGGAAGGGTATATCGCGTGGAAGTACGTTAATTTGTTCAGTGTATAATCGACAGTAATATAAGCGTTATCTGTTCTCGGTGTAGTGTTTTTACAAGCTTTTATTTACAAGTAGTTATTTTGCGCTGTTTCTGTATCGTCTAAGGATAGGTAGAACTTAGAAATTAGAAAAAATTAGATTGCTCAGCTATACTGACAATACATTCATAATGAAAATTACTTGATATTGCAGCAAGGATAGTTAGATCGAGTAATAAAGATCATCGACCTCCAACGGAAGAATTTGCTTCAGTTTGTCATAGTGAAAATGGTCAACTACTTTATTTACGCAAAAGACTATTCAGGTTCAACTGTGGATGAGGAATATTACCACAGTAATGGTATGATAACACTTGAACAGTTTAAAAGTGACGTGGAAAAAATAAAAAAAGAACTAGCAAATGTTGAAGACCCTCCATCAGAATCAAAAATAATTTACTTGCATTGGGGACATGTGTGTGAAGAAGTTGACGAAGAGACAATTAGAACGGCATATCTTGAAAAAAGAGGTGAAGGTCTTAAATCATATCCAGAGGGAATGATAAAATGGCTGAAGCTGAATTATGACATCTGTAGTGTAAATAGTACAATCAAGTTACTGTACATCATCACAGATGGTAAAACAGATGAGAAGAGTATTGAGGAATGTTTTAGATCAAACAGGGACATGTATTATGAAATGGTCGTTTTTCATGCTTTTAATGAGGACCTAAATGAAATAGACCTTTCAGTAGCATCATCATTTTTCAAAAGCCAGTGCATGGTTTACTGCAATAATGAACTATATGACAACGCTATCATTTCTGATAAGTTTGACTACGACAGTATCATTATAGAGAACTTCGCTTCCGAGAAGAATTATTTGAAGTCTTATATCAAATTGAAGTTTTCGCAACAATTTAATACCGATGTCCGCGCTTTGAAAGAAATTGAGAATCTCAAGAAACTACGATCGCGACTGTTTAATGAACTGTCATTAAAGATGCAAAAAAAGTGCATAGTTAATTTGGAAACAAAAGATAGAAATGTTTTTATTCGTGAGTTTGTTAGTACGGGTTGGTATCAGAGTCTCGTGTCTACCACCAATGCGATAATGAAGGTAGACATTGAGAAAACCATCGCAACGATGATAAATCATCTTGTTAGTGAAAATAAATGCTATACGTTTGACGAATTGAGGTTCGAGACGAAATTTGATAAATGTGTACAGGAGGAGCCGGTCGTTGACCTTAATATTACAGCAGAGCAAGAAATTCCTTTTCCTGACATCGTTTTGAAGAGTGATAAGGGAATCCCGGTTGTAATTTTATTTTATTCACAGCTACTGGATAAAATAATTTTGAATAATAAAGACGAAATGAAAGTACCTCTAAATTTAAGCAAGTTCAAAACAATTATGGAGTGTCCACTGTTTTTGGTGAACGACAAAGACATCAGTGAGTCAATTGGTTACTTCTACACCTTCGATGTTTACAAACAGCTTTTGGAAAACAATACAAAAATTGACCCGCATACTCGAAGACTATTTAACGGAGGCATCGTTCTTGCGAACACGGATCAATTTGATAAATATAATGACTACGTTTTATCGATGACGTATTTTGGTTATAAAAAAGTCAACTTCAATGTTGGGTTATTCTATTACATGTTGTGGAAGAACTGCGAAAACAAAGAATGGATGGACAAAAATGTTGTCGAACAATTCAAGAAGTATGCTATGCGACGTATCAGTAAAACAGTTTGTAAAATGGGGCTTTTATCTTTGCCATTAGATCCTCAAGAGACCACTTCGCTACTTACTGCATTGTGGTACTGTGTTGATCTGTCTTCATGCATATTCAAAGATGATCCCCAAAACTTCAGCCACGAACGAATGAGGAAGTTCTACAGCGTAGCGAATTACATGATCGAAATCTTGAAATACTTTAATTATGATCTAGACATGAAGTCTATTAAAAGACGTAGAGAACTAATACATAATGTGATGATTTTGAAGAAAATAAAAAATCCAAGCGAGAAAGTTTACTATTCGTTGAAAAATATTTTTAAAACTGTAGACGGTTTTTTGGTTAGTGAAATTGAAAAGCCATTTAATCTGAAAAAGCTCAATTACCTGAAATTTAACCACAAAAATATGTTACACGATAATATCATTAATGAAACGGTCCATTTGAATGACTACGTTTACTTGATGCATTTTGATGGTAATGTGAAAGCTTCCGAATCCGATGAATATACCTTGGAAATTTGTGAAAAGACATTCCGTCCTTTGTTCGCTTCTTTGAAGAATACGAAGAAAGTAGTAATAATAAATGATGATGACAAAGATAAGATTAAAGTATCTTTCATACCCATTGATTCGCTTGATTTTGACACAGTATTGCCTCTATACAATATGTATATCAAATGCGTTATAGATCTAGAAAAATATCCCACTTTGCCAGAGTACGTTGAGTATATACGCAGGAAGAAAAGATTTTTCGGTAATTTGGTAACAATTTTTCCGTCCAATTTTTATTTTAATATCCAAGATGTGTATAGCCGATATCAAAAGGTAGTGACTAATGTTGAGGTCAACAAATTCATAAATGTCTGCAAAAAATATGTAAGTGGAACTGAAGGAATCAAAACTAAACAGAAAGTGATGTTTAATAGTGACTATAAAAATAAATTGAATTCTAAAGATGTTAAAAGATAAAGGAGTGTTTAAATAAAACCTTAAAACAACTATATTAAATTATCTTTATATTTTTTGTACTTACATAAAATAACTTAATTTATTAATTGCGATAGATCTTTGGTAACAAAACATTAAAAGTTAGGATCTTTAATCATTACTAAAAGCTTTTTATACTTTCAAGGACTTTAACGTAAAAATTCAGTGTCTAATCTATCACAAGACTATATTTAGTACAGTCATGTTTTATTTATTAGGATATCATTCAGAATGAGAGATGAGAAGCTAAAAGTAGTTCTAAAAGTTGTCTTGAAAGTTTAGCTATTTTAACTTAGAAGTTATTCATCTAGATCTAGACTTACGATTTAAATCAAAATATTATATGTAGGTATTTTAATTGAATAGTATAACATCTAGTTCAAAAATAAAATGTAAATATATTATTTTAAGCATGAGAAAAGAGATCATTAAAACATTGCAATTTTTTCCTTTTTCAAGACAAAATGAATTTTATGATATCATTTAGAAATCCAAATGTATATAAATTACCTTTATAATGTGCGTTTTTAGCCTAATATCTCGCATTCCAATAGACCAACGCAAAAATACAAATACCTACAGCCACACCATCTAAGTTGAATCATTCAAAAGCGGCCAACGACCTCGTATGTTTTATTTAAACACAATCCTGTTTTACCGGTAGGTATCTCATCTGCATCTTTATTACAAAGACTTTAAAACATCAATATCACGTGGTGAACCACATACAAAACCTACATATCGAGTATAAATCACATATTTACCGCAAACTTGTAAAATGGTATCAGGTTTTCATATTAGGTATGTGTTTAAAAGATTCAATGTTTTCTTAATACAACTTGATATGCGCAGTTTCGTTTTTATAGCTTCAGCTGTGGTATTCTCTATTTTTGTCTTTATTATCAACCCATCAAAAAAAAATTAAATCTATTGACAAAATGTCCACTATGACACAAAATAATGTTGACTGGGTAGAAGTCAAATGCATAGATAATACACTATAGAGTCAAATGTGCTTAGGCACGTCCCAACGCAGAACTGTAAAAGATTCAGCGAAACACTATCAATTCATCTTGGAAAGCGTGCTCAGGAACTATTCGACGTCATACCACCTTCGCCTTTTTACCATCGCACCGCAAGACATCGGGTGTTCATCCCTATGTTGTAGATGTCCCTAGGACCCGTACAAAACGCTTTGCGTCATCTTTTCTCATACGCACGGCTAAGGTTTGGAATATCCTACCCAAGTCTGTGCTTCCTGAATCTTATACACTTACCATCAGGTTGGATCATGGTCAAACGCGAGCCTATTTGCATTAAAAAAAATATCTTTCAGTAGTCTCCAAATTTTATACCAGTCGTGGACATCAAATACATTCACGGAGACATTAGCATTGATCTTCTCTTCAACAATCCATCTTGGTTCCAACGTTCTAAGTTTCACAAAAACTATCAGAGACGTGACGTCGCTCTCTGATCTTGAATATTTAGAGCTTTCATACTTGTCCAAATCCCCCAATACATCTGCAGCGATCTCATTGAAGAGTCTACATCTATATACAATCTAAATAACATAGAATTTGATTTTTCCGCATTAATTGTAAGGAAACTCTTTCTTGAAACGTCCTTTCGAGTTTCGGTGTTCTGTTTGATCGTAAATGTCTTGTATTTCAGCACGTACATCTGTCATAAAGTTATTAATAATCATTCACGGAGTAACTCCATCTTCTTTTGAATGATTATGATGATTCACTTTACTGAAATCTTCAGATAGTTCGAAAAGTCGATGGAGGTTAGGATCACAATGTCCTGGCGACGACCCCGCACTGGATAAAAAAGTATTAATTGACCTTCCACTGGATGGACCGGTGATATCAAGGTAGCCAAGACTGCGGTATTTGGAAGTCTTAACAAGAGGCCGGCATTAGACATCGGCTGATAATGATGATGATGAATGTCTTCACATATCTAAAAATGCACTCGTATTATCTTTTGGAGTGTTTACGCAGTTTCCACAGGAACTACTGTGCTCGGATAGATCGTGTTGCCTTCTTTAACGATCTCCCCGTTCACGATCTGGTGGAGCTGGTTCTCGTACGTGTGGCCTGATATCTCCAACTTCTTCAGGAGACTCCTCACCAGGAATATGAGGTAGATGTGGATAGCTGAATGAGGAGGAAAGAAAAAGTGGTTATTTTTAATTAAATTTGACGCATTTTTTTATTGAAACGTAATAACTCCTAGAACTTTGATGCATCCTCTCAAATGAGCTATTGCAGACCTAATTTGAATGGACACAATGTTGAATCTCGGTAGAAAGAAGAAGAAGCAGATATCGGGATTAATGTGCTTCATGAATACTAACCGACGCCCTGCGGTTTTACCCGCTCAGTTCTCGTACCCGTGAGCGTATGGGGATAAAATATAGCGTATAACACTGACAAATAACGTAGCTTTCTAGTGGTATAAGAATTTCCCTAATCGGTTCAGTAGTTCCAGAGATTACCCCCCTACAACACCACGCAGTTTACGTTCATCATCATCATCATTATCAACCCATATTCGGCTCAGTGCTGAGCTCGAGTCTCCACTCAGAATGAGAGGGGGAGAACTTTACGTTATAGTTAGGTAATAGATAAACAAACTACAACCGCGTAGCTACAATTCCCGTGTGAATACGGGAATAAAGTATGCGTATGTTACTAGCTGATAATGTAGCTTTCTATTTGTGAAAGAATTTTTCTAATCGGTCCAATAGTTTCAGAGGCAGTACAAACAAACAATAAATTCTTTCCTCTTTAAATAATAATATTACATTTGTATAGGTAACCCCAAAATGACTACCCAGAAATCTTTGAATTTTCATCAGCAAAAGTGTGATCGGAATATATGAATTAATTCAATATAGTAAAAGCCATGTAACAGATTAATGTTAAAGTAATGATAAAGTTGTGAATTTAGTATGAATAAGTAATAAAAAGCCTCAATAGCTCAACGGTAAGAGCGATCGGACTCTACACCGAGGGGTGATGGTTCGATCCCCGCCGCATTGGTCTATTGTCGTACCCACTCCTAATACAGTCTTTCCCGACTAGTTGGAGGGGAATGGGATAGGTAAGTACATATTTTTCTTTTTTTGACGGCCTCCATGGCGCAGTGGTATGCGCGGTGGATTAACAAAACGGAGGTCCTGGGTTCGATCCCCGGCTGGACAGATTTTCTTAATTGATCCAGGTCTGGCTGGTGGGAGGCGTCGGCCGTGGTTAGTTACCACCCTACCTACAAAGACGTACCCACCAAGCGATTTAGCGTCCCGAAAAGAATTGTAGAATCCGAAAGGGGTGCTGATTTTCATCCAATTCCCAACAAGTTAGTTAGTTTCCATCTTAGATTGCATTATCACTTACCATAAGGTGAGATTGTGAAGGGCTATTTTGTAAAGAATAAAAAAACCTTAGCAGGTACAATAAATAAGGTTTCTTACCAATTCCTGCAAAGAACAGAGGAAGCAGTTCCAACTCCATGAAGAAATACCTCTGAGTTGCCACTATGATCTCCAGCACAATAGTCGCAAACAGGGTGCAAAGGGTGTAGTAGTAAAATACTTTGAGGTAGATTATAATTTGCTGGAAAACAAGGAAACACAATGGGTCAGTTTTTTATAATAAACTAGCTGACGCCACGCGGTTTTACCTGCGTTGTTCCCGTTCCCGTAGGAATACAGGGATAATATATAGCTTATAGCCTTCCTCGATAAATGGGCTATCTAACACAGAAAGAATTTTTCAAATCGGACCAGTAATTCCTGAGATTAGTGCGTTCAATCAAACAAACAAACTCTTCAGCTTTATAATATTAGTATAAATAATAACTTTTTTACTAAACTAATCTTGAATCTTGAGAAATCGTGATATGACCTCGATTCCGAGGGCGTTAGTCCGGGTATGTACCTCCAATATTTTTATGTGCATTTCAAGAAATTAAATATCACGTTTCATAAACGGTGGAGGAAAAACATCGTAACTAAACTTGCATACCTGAGAATTTCCTTTATTCTCTACGTGTGAAGTCTCTATCCGCATTGGGGAGCATTAAAATAACCCCTCTCATTCTCAGAGGAGAATCGTGCTCAATAGTGAGCCGAATATAGATTTTAATGATGATGATGATAGGAGTTCTAGGACTTATTGTGACAGAGTTCATTCTGTACAAATACTATTAGTACAGAATGAGTACACAATCTATATTCTACATATACTATGTTTGTTTGTTTGTTTGAATGCGTTAATCTCAGGAACTACTGGTCCGATTTGAAAATTTTTTTTTGTGTTAGATGGTCCATTTATCGAGGAAGGCTATTGGCTATATATTATTTCCGTATTCCTACGGGAACAGGAACCACGCTGGTGAAACCGCGCGGCGTCAGCTATTATTAGTATATATCGATATTAGTATCAGCTGATAAACAGCAATGCTGATGTCTGATGGGGATGTTTTCTGGAGAATTTTCTTTTTTTAAGGAATATTTGCCATATCTTGTATAATATGACCAATACCCCCATTTCCCTCCAAATAGTCGGGAAAGACTGTATTAGTAGTGGGTAAAACAATAGAACAACGGGGCGGGGATCAAACCACCACCCCTCGGTGCGTTGAGCTATTAAAGCTTCAAATTACAGGTACAAAATGGTGGAGGTCATATCCATTGGACTATCACGGCTCTAGTGTAGGTACTAGTGTAAGTACATACATAGGTTTTAGCCTAAGAATTCTTTTTTTATGTGGGAATCAAACAGCTGTAATGTTACTTAATTGTAACAGAGTACAGAGAACTGTACTCTGTACAGTTCTCCTATACTATAGGATATAGTATAGGAGAACTGTACTCTGTAGTATACCTTCAAAATAGGAAGATATCTAAACAATGGCTTATCCAGATAATGGTTTATTAGCATTATCTAGATAAGGTTACAATTAAGTAACATGACAGCTGTTTGATTCCCACATAAAAAAAGAATCCTTAGGCTTACCTAATCTTATTATAAATTAGCCGAGGCACGGTAGTTTCACCTACGTAGTTCTTGTTCCCGTGAGAGCACTGGGATAAAAAATAGCCTATGACACTCACAAACTACGTGGCTAGTGGTAAAAGAATTTTCAAAATCGATTCAGTAAATCCAGAGATTATCTCTACAATACCACAAACTTTACCTCTTTATAATAATCATTATCAACCCATATTTAGTTCACTGCTGAGCACGAGTCTCCTCACTGAATGAAAGTGGTTAGGCCTTAGGACACCACGCTGGTCAAATGGCGGATTGGCAGACTTCACACACATAGAGAATTAAGAAAATTCTCAGGTATGCAGGTTTCTTTCAGGATGTTTTTCCTGCACCGTTAGTAACACATAATATTTAACTTCTTAAAATGTACATTACTGAAAAGTTCGACGTGCATGCAACGAACCGGATTCGAACCTATGAATCGAAGGCAGAGGTCATATCCACTGCGTCTCAAGTCACCTCATAAGAATACTGGGATAACATATATCATAAGACACTCGCAAATAACGTGGCTTTCTAGTGGAAAAAGATTTTTCAAAATCGATTCAGTGAATCCAGAGATTACCTCTACAATACCACATTTTACATCTTTATAATATTAGTATACCTTTGTTAATGCCGCTTTAATGGTGGGCGTCAACTGATCCGCATCGTACGTATCGGACACATTGCATCAAACGAATTTTAAATTTTACGCTAGATAAAATCCATTTGATGCGATCCGTAAGCTGCGGATCAGTGGACGCCTGCCGTTAACAAATGGTGTAGTTTATGGATTGCGCTTACTACAGAAAGCCAGAAAAAAAGCTGCTTCTGTGATGGGTCGTCTCTACCCTATGATATGTGCTAAAAGCAAATTATACCTCCACTCCAAGGTCACTCTCTACAAGACCTGCATGCGTCCTATAATGACCTACGCTAGGATACTTTGGACGATGGGCAACTACAGTGTCCCAGTCCAGTGTAGTTGCCCATCGCCCAAAGACCCTAAAACCCCTTCAGGTCCTTCAGAACCGATTCATGCGTCAGGCCACGGGCGCTCCGTGGTTTGTGCACAATAACGACCTACATAGAGACCTAGATCTCCCCACAATAGCCCAATATATGAAACAGCTCTCGAAAACTTATTTTGAGAGAGCCGCCACCCACCCCAACCAAATAGTGGTTGAGGCTTGCTGCTACATCCCCGATACTAACGCTGGTTGTAGATCTAGACGCCGAACAAACGTCATTTACGATCCTGACGATGACACAACGAACGACAATGCTTCCCAGGCAACACAAACACGAGCTATACACAGCGTCTTCGCCGGCGAAGACGAGGTCCCCGATATCTGACGTCACCCAGACGTGGGCTTTTTAACTCACGATCTCGGGGGCGCCCGGACTGATACACTCAGGCAAAACACCCCTCCCGAACGACCCTCTAAGCCGAGGTCCGAGTCTCACAGAGGAGACGAGAATCCCTTAGAGAGTCGTTCCGCCCATCTACTCTGCTTCTGCCTTCGGGCTCCATTAGGCGATGCTTCTGCGCTCGCCCAAACCCAGAAAAATCAGAAGAAAAAAAACTTATTAATGTCTCAAATAAATGATCACTTACTCTATGTGCTCCGTAGAGCAAGACAACACTGAATATGATATCAGCGCAGTATATCGCGAGACAGACACCGCTGTCCGCGTTCCCGGCGACGCCGTGGTACACCATCGCCATGTCATAGCTGAAGTGTACAGAGTAGCTGTACACGCCCACCATGAAAGCGGCGAACACCTGGAACATCATCAATAGAATCACCATCATTTGAAGCCTCAATCAGGGCCGGCCCTATACGGCGAACGGAGCAGTCGCTCCAGGCGCCAAACCCAAGAGGGCGCCTAAATGATAATCCTAGTCAACCGTAGACGGTACTGCGCATGACTTTCAATTGGTCACCCCAGAGTATGGTCGAGATCTTCACGTTCCATTCTTCCTTTACACTCATAAGTTGGTATAGGTAACTACATATTATTAGGAACAAACAGGAGAGGTGCCATAATTGGATCTCGCTCCATTTTAAAATTTACTTCGGGCCGGCGCTGGCCTCAATAGCTCAATGTTAAGCGGTCGGAGTCATCACTGAGGGGTGGTGGTTCGATCCTCGTCCCGTTTGTTTATTGTCTTACCCACTCCTAGCACAGTCTTTCCCGACTAGTTGGAGGGTATTGAGAATATTCGTCATATTATAAAAAAATATGGCAAATATTCTTTAAAATAAAAATCATTACCGCCATAATAGTCATCAGAATCCCCTCAAAATATGTTTTAGAATCATTTATTAGGCATCTTTAGAATCATCGTCATAATCACTATCACCTTTAGAATCACTTATTAGGTATCTTTAGAATCATCATCATCATCATCATAATCGCTATCACCTTTAGAATCACTTATTAGGTATCTTTAAAATCATCATCATAATCACTATCACCTTTAAAATCACCATCATAATCATTTTTAATCTTTACAAGTTAGCCCTTGACTACAATCTCACCTGATGGTAAGTGATGATGCAATCTAAGATGGAAGCGAGGTATCTTGTTAGGAGGAGGATGAAAATCCACACCCCTGTCGGTTTACGGTACGTCTTTGTTGGAAGGGTAGTAGCTAGCCACGGCCGAAGCCTCCCAATAGCTAAACCTCGACCAATTAAGAAAACCTCAATCGGCGCAGCCGAGGACCGAACCCAGTCATGTAAATCTACCGCGCATACCACTGCGCCACGGAGGCTGTCAAAAGTCAAAGAATCACTTATTAGTTATGTTATGTGGCATCCTTAGAATCGTCATCATAATCACAATTACCTTTAGAATCACCATCATAATCATTTTTAGAATTCGTCGTCGTCATTATCATCAATAACAACATTTTAATAGTAACTAGCATACGCCGCGCGGTTTCACCCGCGTGGTTCCCGTTCTCGTAGAAATATGGGGATAAAATATACCTACCTATAGCACTCGGGGATAGTGTAACTTTCTAACAGTGAAAGAATTTTAAATCGGATCAGTATAGTTTCAGAGCTCAGTGCAAACAAACAATCAATCTTTTCTCTACAAAATATTAGTATACAGAATATTTTGTGAGTATATTATTGTATAAACATGAATTTTAATACCAATATAGGTAGTTTGTAATCATTAAGAAATGAAATTCTGTAAAATTTGCCCGCCAGTAAAGACAAAACATTGTCTCTCAAATTTTTGACACCTTGTAGGTACACACGTTTATTTTCAAATAAATAATTTAAATTTGAATCATCATTATCATCATATTTAGGATTACGTTATATTGTAATAAATTAAGTTAATAATTAACCCTTTCACGGTCATTAAAAATTCTAATGACATTAACCGGAACAGACGTAACGTGCTCGTGGCACGGGGTGTAACCCAACTTCCGGTCCAATTCAACTCTCTTAATTTTACTGTAAATTTCGTAAAATAAAGAAAATCTTAGTATTTCACAGCCCGATCTTGTACTCGAATCCAGGACTTCGTGAACCGAATCCACAAGCACTGGACTAATAAAGCAGCAATATATAAATCAATTAGTTCACTGTTAATTTTAAAAAACAATTCAGCTTGTCCTAAAATTCTTTTCTTGTACGGTTAATTTGTTACGTTATTATTACATAAAAGATTTGGTACAATTAGTGCAACAAAGTATTCCGTTTATTTTTTTATTAATTTTTTCATCTAACTTTTTATCAGCATACGAGTATATAGTATCCTAATACAAAGGTTAGATACTAGTATTTTTTTTTGTTACTTAGATATTTTTTTGTTTTATTACAATTAATTTATTGGTATTTAAAATTAAATGATTATCAACTAAATAGATTAACCACTTCCCTCATATAATAAAATGCAGGTCACACCAATTCCTTTATTACCCTTGAATTATCCTTCGACAAAACCACACAAAGTCTACCAAAGATCCTGTATCACATAATAGTTGTATACTTACAATGTTTAAGTATCCAAAAGTCAATATACCCCTTCTCAGGGGCATGCAAAAGCAGCATCTTCCAAAAACGGGTATCTCACAAAACATGTTTCCGAAAAACAAAAACACCACGAAACAAAACTATATGTAATCAGTCACACGACGCGTGCTCTTGCGTTGAGAGTAAGATGTCCTGTGGTCTGTGCTCCTCTGTTGTCTGTATATATATAAAACCGAGTAAACTGCGTCTGTTAATGTATTGAATTTCACAGAATACAATAACAGCTCGGGAAACACGTTGTTTTTAAAATAATTTGTTCTCAATAAGTTTATTTGCACTTTGGACTTAAAATGTTTTTGTCCAAATTATAATAATCCAGCGGACGCTCCGTTCCAACTGCTTAGTTCCCGTTCCCGTGGGATTACGGGAATAAAATATAGCTTACATTTTGTAGCTTTCTAATGGTGAAAGACAGAAATAGTTATTTTGCAATCGTAAAAAAATACCGAAGATATCGTTTATATCGCAGCAAAAACTATAGGTAGGGGTAGGGTTGGGATAGGGTAGGGTTAGGGTTGGGTAGGGAATGAACCAAAACGAAGCTTGCACAGATCCGCTAGTCTACTATAAAACTAAATTTCTCGAACGAAGCTACATGCGTTTACTAGTCTATTTCAATTCAATAGTGTACTTTTTTTGTTATTCTCGTCGATAGTGGTTAAATAGAATATCGAATCTACAAATGGTTCCTAACGATTATTGAAAAGAAACTGTAGAATAAGTCCAGTCACGAAAAAAGAGCGTTTTGAAATTGTATGCTAATCACGACTGCCACGGACTGCGATGGTAAGAGGTGTTCAGCCATTAAAACGTGAAAACAATTCGTGTTTAAAAACAATGACTTTTATAGGTGCTCGCTTTAGGTTTAACCACCTTCTGGCAATGATAATTTTATACTATAGATTGGTTACGTTCCTACAAAATCACCGCAAAAAGTGATCCGAATAATAGGCTACAACACATTCACAATTTTGTCTTTAATTCCATTAGATATTTAGTATATATAGTTTTATATTTCCTGAACACACACCACGACATAATAGACGATATTTAGGTATTATTTATTTAAATAACGTTCGTCATTGACCACAATGTATAAATTTTATATTTTGAGCGCCTCATTTTTCATGCGCTAGTAACACATTGCCTTCTGGTATATGTCGGATAGCTTATTCGAAAAATTTATATTTGTTACTTGAAATAAAGTAAGAAAGTTACAAAGTTTAGACTAAATTTAACTTAAGGTAAATCCAGCCGTTAATCTTTTATCACAGTATAGCAATTCATAATGTATCAGTGGTCTTTTTAACTGACACCACTTATACAGTCTGTGGTAAAAATGACCATTTATTAAGTGACGTTTATCATACCGTACTTGGGTGGATAATGGTTGGATAGATTGAATGAGTCACTTCCCTTCCAAACTGTACCAAAACCTCTATATGCCAGACTTGGTATGTTACTCATTGGCAGATCTGTATGTCTGTATGTCTGTTTTTAGACTCTCTAATACTATTGACTATTATGACTTATGTATTTAACAATATTTTAATTAATCTTTAATAAAGTTTAAAAGTATAGTAGCCCGAGTACCTACGTAAAAAGGGGGTCTAAAATGGACTAAACAATATTATATTTCAGATGGAAATCTAGAAATGCGAAGGTACAAAAATGGTCAAGGTAGAACCGTGATGCTCCCACTATATAGTTATTTACCTAGCATGTACCAGCGGCGAAGAGTTTACGCAAGCCGATTCTCACCAAGTAACCTTTATAAATCCATGCATATTCATTGTTGTACTGCATCTAAATGTATGAGAAACCGGAGTTTGTATCACTATATATGAATTTCGTTTCCTTTGGGACAGCTTACCTTCATCTAAATTCCATTCTTCGCCATGTACCTACGTTTAGGGGCTCGACCACGGCTCTACCGTGTCCATTTTTATACCAATGCATTTCTAGATTTCTATCTGAAATATTTTCTTGTTTAGTTTAGATCTCCTTTTTTACGTAGGATTCATCATTCTTTAAAATCGGTTTAGTTGTTTAGGCGGTATGGTGAAACATGTGCGCATACATACATACACTGCCAAAATCATTATCCTTCCTTTTTGCTTCGCCGTAGTTGGGTAAAAAGTATAACTGTTGATAGCTCCACAGATAAAAGGTCAGACTCAATGCCGACAGGTCATAGGTTCGATTATTATTGTCGTATCCAGTCTTTCACACTCACACTCCAAACGCTCTTTGTTTATATCTATTTAATGTAGGTACATAATATAATATTATATTTTTTATTACTAGCCAACGTCCCGTGGTTTCACCCGCGTAGTTCCAATTCTCGTGAGAATACGGGGATAAAATATAAAATATGACACTCACAAATAACGTGGCTTTTAGTGGTAAAAGAATTATCAAAATCGGATCAGTAGATCCAGAGATTACTCCCTTCAATACCACAAATTTTACTTTTTTATAATATTAGTACCTATAGATGGTATTTCACTGCACAGCGCAACTACTGAACCGATTTGCGTAAAAACACTATTTTGTAAAACGAAAATTCACGCAAACGGAGTTGAGGGCATCAGATAGTAAACAATAAAATAAAAACCCGTGCCAAGAATCTAAAAGTTTTGTTTTCACAATCAATAACAACATGTTTTCGCATTAAATTAGTAATTATCTACATTCTACTCCGTACAGCTCGTTATCATTGCAATAATATTATTTGTTGACGTCGGTTTTTTCGCCGCCCACGATAATGATAAGCCGTATCATTACGCCCCGGTACATCGCAAACGACTTCCGAGAGGCGGCAGACAGACAGAACCGTAGACAGCGAAGCATATAGACTAATAGACAGCATTCATAGCATTCCCTCAAATAAGAGAACAACTTAAGCAGCGTCGTGACTATTGGGTCGTAGAACTGGCAAAATGCCACAGGCTTTTCTATCACGAGCACTAAGCCCTAGAGGTGTTAAACTCGGATTGTATGTTGATATATGTATAAAGTGTCCCATATTTAATGAATGAAACGCAATTCACCACAAAATTATCTAAAACCAATTTGATTAGTGTTAAATCCTGATATTTATAATCTAACATTATAAAACTCACATTACAAATTTCCTTGCACCGAACTAATGAATTTTACACCAAGTCCCAAGGTTGTATAATTAACTCACTGAACATTTATGTGTTGAATTTTTTAAAAGGTAATAAGGCGATTTGATAATAATTGGTGTGGTCTGGAATATTTTCAGATATAAAGATTACAATATTTTTGAAAAATTGGTTCAGTGTAGTGTCCTAGGACATCTAAATCGTATAAATTTTGACTTACAAGGATACAATCAGTTATCTAATAACTTCTCTGTCTTCGGACAATATCGACTAGCTCAAACAAATACCAATTACTTGATAATTTATTCGATCATAGGTCAAACACATCTATTAAATTGTGCACTATGTAAACAAAGTATAAAATTATACATAAATAAATTAGCCATGTCCATTGTTTTCACTCCTTCCTCCTTGTTTCCCAAACAACAACAGGTGTTTGTTTTCAAATCGTCTATGTAAAATTAAATTGTTTTATTTTTTTTAGTCGTTTAATTGCATTCTTGAATCTCCTTACACTAAAACTAAGCTAATGGTTTCATACAATAAATAATAATTATTCTATTTTATTAGAACACTTTCACTAGTTTTAAAATTTCAACTGGTTTCTTAAACTTAGAATTTCTCTGTTTAAATTCTCGTTTAGTTCATACTTTAAATTGTATTTTGACAAATCAAAATTAGTTCAAAATTTTACTTTCATTTAAAACGAAATCAATTTCATGAATTGATATTGAAATACTTTCCAAATTGTTAGCAGGTTTCTAAACTTTGATTCCTGAAGATTGCTTTTTAATTTCTGTTTCAGTTTCGATTTTTCTTTTTGTATTTTGACAAATTCAAAATATTTTTTTACAAACTGTATTTATATATAGTTTGTTATTTTCTTCAATTATTACACAACAGTCTGTCTTCTATAACAGGACTTGTGCCAACATCTAACTGACTTTCATCATAAATAACTGGATGATCTGATAATTCTATTTTTGTATCCTTTGCTCTATTACTACGACCTATGTTTAGCGTTGTTGGTCTAACTCCATGGCCGTTACTTGTATTGGCATTTAAACTTAAACCGGTGTCATTTGTATAGTCTCTATTTTCTATTATTTGCATTTCAATTTCATCGTTCATTGTTAAAACTTCTGTATCAGATGTGGGAAGTTCCAGAATTGCTTGTGAAGTTGTTGGTCTGTTATTGACAATTGTTATCGGACTATTGTTGTTGTTGTTATTAACAGCAACATTGTGGTCTATTCCTGGTGTTTGTGTATTATTTACTTCATTTATGCTATACTCTGGTGGATTTTCATACACAATTTCATAGCATGTGCAAGTTCTACAATGCGCATTGTAACCAGGTCTAAATCTCAAGTCTCCATTTTGATTTATACAATTGTTGGGATATTGTTGTGTATTTGATTGTGATATACCATTATCTGTAGCTAGTCTTGATTTTCCTGTAATTTTCTTATATTGACTGTGCATTGCTAAGACGTTATATCCTTCGGACACTGAAATTAAATTAGAAAATCTATACATATTATAATTAACAAAGTCTTTCTTGTGGTGGTTTGTTGGTATAATCGGGATAAACTCACTACCCAACAGATTTTTACCTATAATTCCTGAAGTATAAGTATAACCTTATTTATGAAATTTACAATAATTTTTGTTGAGTTGGTGCTTATGGTTTATATTATTTTGTTTCTGTAAAAATCACTATCAGCACTATCGGCTTATCGTTTAATTAATGATAATGACGTGGAACGACGGCTTATCGTTCTCTCCGAGTCACAGAGTATATCACCAGCTTTACAATTCCGGGTTATTACTAAACCCAAGAAGTCTTGGAACGATGCCTCATTAGCGCGATGTGTAAGTTTACGTCCATATACATAACAAACATGTAATTTTAAAACTACCCGCATTTTTTTAGCAATTATTTATTTAGATATTTTGTCTGTAAAATTTAAGTCTAATTAGTACACACGTGAACCTTAGTGAGTTAATTGTATTTCTCATATAAGCGAATTTAATGTAATTCTTTTGAGAAAAATAAAGATATTAAACCAGAACCAGATATACTGTAACTAGCGGACGCTCGCGTGTAATTCAGTGTTTCAAAGTCCCGCGGGAACCATAGATTTTTCCGAGATGAAAAGTAGTCTATGTGTTAATCCAGAGTAAAATCTATTTCCATTCAAAATTTCAGCCAAATTGCTTCAGTAGCCGCAAATAAAGGAGGAACAAACATACTTACACACACGCAAACTTTCGCCTATATAATATTAGTGTAATGCTACATTAAAAAGTTGCGTCGTCGGCGCGTCGATTCAACGGAGCTCCGTTGCTACGACGAAGAATGTTTCATTTGTTTTGAATTATTTTTGAGATTGACTTGGTGCGTGCACCTCTTGTTGTCTAGTTGTCATCTTGCATTGCGACGTCGTAGGTCATCGCAAAGCATTGATCCTTTGCGACGCACTAATGAGGCATCTCCCTTATGTGGATAAGTAACTATTCTCTATAGTAGAATAACTTTATATTTTTTAACAAATACCACAGTCACATAATAGTACAAACAAATACTTACAAATACATATAAATAATACGATTTTTACTTCCAAGTCAAGAACGCAAGATCCAGCTACAGATATAATGAGGTCTAGAATCAAACCTGGGATGCTAATATACACCAGTATCTTTATTATCTTCGTGTGTTTCTGAAATTATGAAATGAACAACATTAGTCATAATCTTTTTTTTATTCTTAGACTTGCGCTTGACTACAATCATGCCTGTTGGAAAGCAATGATGAGGTCTAGGTTGGAGCGCGTTTGCCTAGAAAATTATTATTTCCAATATTTCGTAGGGTTGGGTATTCTCTTCTATAACTAGATCTCCAAGACATTAAATATATATACCCAAGTCAGTTAAAGACCTGCCAACGCATAAGTTTAAACCACAGAATATAGAAAACTTAGCTGACACTTCTAATATCTACTTTTATATCTAAGTAGCTCAGGATCATTTATACAATTGATTACTATCATGTTAATTTTCAAGAATATTTGTATATCAGCTCGAGACCGTTTTGTTTGGAAGTCCACGCAAGAAGTTGGAAGTCCAGCAGTAGACGTCCATTGGTTGTTAATGATGATGATGATGATGATGATGATGATGATGATGATGATGATGATGATGATGATGATGATGATGATGATGATGATGAAGTTAATTTTCTGTGAGTAGCTTCATCTTGATGAGACGCTCAACTTTTTTATATACGAAAATTCTTGATTCTGGTAGCTAACTGGGTTACCTGGTAATTAAAAAATTCTGAGCGTAAGAACGAGATAATGTACCACGCAATTTGCAGAACATCGTTGCTGTTAAGTTGTACTAACTATTAATTAAGCAACAGTAAAAAAACAGCTGGTTAGTAACAACTTTTAATAACCTCGTTATTAATACTAGTTGGGAGGAGGGGAGTTTACCAACTAATGGTTAAACAATGAGTTAAAACACATATATCACACTGCTGATTTTTCTACAAGCGTAACTTTTACATGTAGAATACATTTGCTTAACTGTCGTTCGTCTCCATCACCAGACCCTTACAGTCACGAACCATCTAGGTGGAAAGTTCTCATCGTTACAAATCAATCAAGCCCAAACAAAAGGTAACTGCTGTAAATCGTTGACGAGTTCCATCGTCTATGTTTCGGTTCCATCATCAGACCAACTTCAGACCTTCATAAAATTGTAGTGGTTTAAAATACCTTATGAAAACACTGTGCCGTGATAGCCCAGTGGATATGACCTCTGCCTCCGATTTCGGAGGGTGCAGGTTCGAATCCGGTCCGGGGCATGCACCTCCAACTTTTCAGTTGTGTGCATTTTATGAAATTAAATATCACGTGTCTCAATCGGTGAAGGAAAACATCGTGAGGAAACCTGCACACCAAAGAATTATCTTAATTCACTAAGTGTGTGAAGTCTGCCAATCCGCATTGGGCCAGCGTGGTGGACTATTGGCCTAACCCCTCTCATTCTGAGAGGAGACTCGAGCTCAGCAGTGAGCCGAATATGGGTTGATGACGACGATGGAAACACTAACAATCGCACTAGCCGTTTCTACGATTTTCGAAAGTTCCCCTCAATTTCTCCAGGATGCCATCATCAGATCCTGACATGAAAAAATGGGACCACCCTGGAATCAAACCCTTCAAAACGAAAAAAGAATTTTGGAAATCGGTCCATAACTCCTCCTTTTTGGAAGTCTGGTAACAAATAACACAAAGTGGGCTTGTCCGGTATTTTACTTACCCTATAGACAGCGTATATTGTCCAAAGAACAATCAGTATGTACACAGCTTTGTAGCTTATCCATAAAATATAGTATACAACTAATGCGTTGTATATGCGGTAAATGGTTTGCAAATTAGTTTGGGTGTCCCAGATCTCTTCGATAACCGACATGTCATTGTTGTACACCTGCTGACGTATGTGCAGAAGAAAATCGAGGATCCACGCGTTTATTCCTATTATTACAATGGTCACTGCCTGAAAATATAATCTTTTTTTATTATTACTATAAAAAATAAAATAAATAAATAAATATAGTTACTATGGAAGCCGTGATAGCATAGTGGATATGACCTCTGCCTCCGATTCCTGACGGTGTGGGTTCGAATCCGGTCCGGGGCATGCACCTCCAACTTTTCAGTTGTGTGCATTTTAAGAAAATTAATATCACGTGTTTCAAACGGTGAAGGAAAACATCGTGAGGAAACCTACATACCAGAGAATTTTCTTAATTCTCTGCGTGTGTGAAGTCTGCCAATCCGGATTGGGCCAGCGTGGTGAACTATTGGCCTAACCCCTCTCATTCTGAGAGGAGACTCGATCTCAGCAGTGAGCAAAATATGGGTTGATAATGAATTATTACTATAGATTAGGAGCGGAAATACTGACACAGCAAGTATATAGGGATTCGTGTAAAGAGTGATATTATGGATCATTCGCTCTGTCAAATTGCTCTAGGTTATATGGGTCAAAAAAAATTTTTAGTAATGTATTTACTACTAAAAATTAGTTTCGCGGCAACCCTTCGAAAGACATTGATAAAGACCAAATTTTAAGGATCTCTCACGAAGCGTTGTCACGAAGCTAACGGCCTGATGACTGGAGATATGATTCCTTAAGATGATTCCCATATTCCGTAGATGCATGTGTTCAAAGAAGCCAAGCTTTTTCCGCATTATGGTGGACAAGCTGATATTGGCAAAAAATTAAGTTTTCCGTAAATCGTGTCCATTTCTAATTTCAGCCAAATCCACTGCGTGAAACAGTAACAAATATTCATACCAATCTTAACAAACATCATATCCAACAGCTCTTCACAAATCTCGGTGGAATCATTGATTTTTGCGGGATAAAAAGGGGCCTTTGTGTAAATCCAGGCGATATTAAAATTTCAACTCCTAAATGCAGCAAATTAAAAAAAATGTAGTCGTAACGTGGAAAAGTAACAATCGCAACTCTCGCAAAAATCATGGATTGATTTCGGGATAAAAGAACTAATACAGGGTATTAGGTATGAGTTTCTTATTGATATGATACATGATATTGTGCTTTTCTTGCTTCTAAGAAGTTTTCAAGTAAAATTCTCAGCCCGGAGTCAGGAAATTGGTGGTGTTGATGAGTTTATTAGACCAATATTCATCATCATCTCTTTTATATGTCAATCTTTTCCATTCGTCTCTATTACTCGGCAACTCATCATCCACTCTCTTTACACACACACTTTCACGTACTCCAGCCATCTCTTCTTTGGCCTTCCTCTCCTCTTATGTCCTTCCACTAGCACATTCAACATTTTTCTAGTAATTTGGCTTTCCTCCCTAAGCAATACACACCTATACCAAGCTACTCCTCAATTTTTCTGTCACTGGCGCCACTTTCAGACTTCCTCTAATATACTCATTCCTTATTTTATCCATTCTTATCACACCACATATCCATCTCAACATACGCATTTCGTTCACATGCATTCACTATCCGCCCCTTTTACCGCCTAACATTCTGACATACAGCACGACAGGTCTTACAACCAATTTGTATATTATATAACCCTTAAGTCTAAGAGGCATTCGGGTCACATAGTACACCTGAGACTTGTCGCCATTTCACGCATCCCGCATTCAGTCTTGGTCGTTACCATCATTTGGAAAAAGCGTCCCGTTTTGGAACAGTATTATGGACTACAATACAAGGAATGATAAGTTGTTGTGACATCTTACAATAATAACCACGGATCGTATGTATATCCCAGTGGAGAGCGTACAGCACCCGCAATACAGACTGAGCTCCGGCCAATGGCAGTTTTTCATCCTGATAACAAATTAAAATCAAAATTATAAAAACAAGAAAAAATACAGGTAAAACTACCCTAAAAGGGTGTTAAGATTCAGCCAATAGAAAGCAAACCCTGGTTGAGTAAGCGATGATTTAAAATGGCTCGCTTTGGGCGAACTTCTCCTTTACTCTTGAGAAAGTATACTTATAGAACTTAAGCTAACTTATCCTAATAACTATACAAATTATGCCCACGAGGAATGGTGGAAAGTAGTATACTTTCCACCATTCCTCGTGGGCATAATTGTGGGCACAAAGAATCAGCCTGGAAAATGCAGCCAGTATTGGCTGCATTTTCCAGGCTGATTCTTTGTGCAAAATATAGCCTTCTGTCACCAGTCGAGGCAACTAGCTGCGGTGAAATGACTCGGAAAAAAAATTTGGCGCTGCGACTCCATAGCCCAACCCCAAGGTGTCTCCCCGGCAAAAGGAACAAATATGTAATTCTCAGCCAGAGAAGCACACTTGTTACACTTGCTGGTTTCAGCTTATTATGCTGCGGCTCCCGGTCTTGATTCTATCTTTACTCTTCAAATTATTTTATTAGTACTGATTTTTGATAAGTCTACAAAATCCCCGTTTTCTTATCCGTGGGAATACGTGAATAAAATATATCCTATGAGACGCATGAAAGACGATATCTTTCTGTGGTAAAGAAATTCCGAAATCCGTTTAATAGAAATTTTGAAATCTCACAAACATGACTGTTTATGATATTAGTTTATATTTCAACAATATTTTGTAGACAGATTATCTTTGGCTGGACATCGTGTTAACTATGACGTCACGAGGATTAGTTAGCGATATCCGAAATTAAATAAATAATTTGGAATGAATCGCCACGCGTCTGTAGAAAAACTCAGCATTTTAAAAACTAAACTCTAAGTACTGTTCGTTCGTTATCGACCCATATTCGTCTCACTGCTGAGCTCGAGTCTCCACGCTGGCCCAATGCGGATTTGCAGACTTCACACACGCAGAGAATTAAGATAATTCTCTGGTTGCAGGTTTCCTCACGATGTTTTCCTTCAACGTTTGAGACACGTGATATTTAAATTCTTAAAATGCACACAACTGAATAGTTGGAGGTGCATGCCACGGACCGGATTCGAACCCGCACCCTCTGGAATCGGAGTACTCTTACAGTGTACTCTGGTAAAGTATAATAGGTGAGGTAAAAAGGCGCTTGGTAAAATGTTTCCATCAAAAGCCATCTACCCATCTTCGTGGCAACTTCTTTAATCACATAGTACGATGATTGACGAGGATTTGTGCCCTTCTTTGGTGTAATTTTACCATTGTGGTATCTTAGATGGTAAGGAAAACGGAAGCTTGAAGGGCATTCCATAACTGCAGTATGAATCAGGAATGGGAAGAAAGTGATCGTAGACTGGCAGACGCCCGCGACTGCGTCCTCACTTAGACCTCTTTAATCCGGCCCTTTCTTAAAATCCGTTCTTAGCGGACATCTTCTAACTAGAACTTATATTGTACCTACGGTACGTTACTAACTAAAAGCCCTCTTTCGCACAATAGTTTTTTAAACGGTCGTTAAAAAAAACGTTCAAATACAACCTAAGCATTCCTAAGTATATGTTCACACGACAGCATTTTTAAAATACGTGTTAATGCGCAACACAGAACACAGTAACGTCAATGTCATCTGTCTATCATATAAGTGTCATATAAGTGCAAGTCAATTCAACGTCAACTGTCAACTGTCATTCACTATGTATCTGTAATTAATTTTCACTAACTGGAAAAATGTACGCTTCTAAATTAAATCACATATGATAATCCTGATATTTTTTATTGAAATAATCACAAAATCTACCAACAAGAAATAGAAATCACATTCTCCTCAACAATACGACGCTTTTTTTTGAGCAGTGTTGAATTTAAATTTTCTATAGACCTTCATTTAACTTTATACCCCTGCCAATTGTTATTATTATTCGTCAAACTGTATTCGATATTTCGTGTTGATTATTGAGATCTTTATTAATCCTTGTTATAATTATTTAGATAACAAGAAAGAACACTCACCTACCTTTAAACCGGTCTTTTAGTTTTCGGTATAACTCTCCTGGTGTCCATTTCATCTTCAAGGCGCACAAAACAGTTTACTACATAGCAATTGATAAATCCAGGTAAGCTTGCGTCCACGGTGACGTTCTATGCTTCTGTTGACGTCCAACTTGCGTCCGTTGACGTCAAACTTGCTTCCTCGCTGGACACACTATAATGTAAGAATGTGTGTTATGTTTATACAATTATTTTGTAATCTTGAATTAACATAATACAATCTTTATCTATCTACGCTCATATCATAAAATCCTTGTTATGAAACAAAAAACCCGGACAAGTGCGAGTCGGACTTGCTTATCGAGAGTTCCAACAAACGAACACAATAGATAGGCTATTTTTTTTTAATTTTGGCTGGTGGGAGATTTCGGCTGGTGGGAGGCTTCGGCCGTGGCTAGTTACCACCCTACCGACAAAGACGTACCGCCAAGCGATTTAGCGTTCCGGTACGATGTCGTGTAGAAACCGAAAGGAGTGTGGATTTTCATCCGTCTTCTAACAAGTTAACCCGCTTCCATCGTAGACTGCATCATCACTTACCATCAGGTGAGATTGTAGTCAAGGGCTTACTTGTAAACAATAAAAAAGGCTATGGTAGTTATATATTTTGCTGAAATAATGCTCCTGCTGCATCCTCACTTTGCATGTAGAATTTTTTTTTTTCAAATTTTATTTTTACCACTTTGAAGACGTAACTAATATACACACCCATAGTTTTAACAGATTCTGAGTTTTCTTACTGACAACTTTATCTTTTTAATTAGTCAACAGAATTAGTATGCAATTTTCAATTTCCAATTACGTTTATTAAATTGGTAGACTATTACCAACTATTATTACAGTTTAAATGGCCATTCCCCTTTGTTTACGTATAAACAACCGTTTAGCCGGTAGTGAGTGGGGACACTTGACTCTAAAAAAAATTAGCTCTTAAAAGCTAAACAAATCTAAGTCTATCAAAGCTAACAAATCTAACAAAGCTAAATCGACAAATATTTGTCGCCTCATATCTTTCAAAGACCTATCCAACGGGTAGGAAACGTTCGCACTACGAAATAAACGAGTAAAACAAAAATCATCCCCACTTTACATGTAGGGGTAGGTACCCTAAAAATATGTCATGATTTTATTTTACGACTTTTTTCACATTTCTGATGTAAGTACCTTCATACTCATGCTAATTTACAGCTTTCTAGTAGTAATAGTCGCTGTGTTAAGCCGCGGACGGACGAACGGACGGACAGACGGAAAATATGGCGAAACTATCTGGTTCCTGGTGGACTACGGAACCCTAAAAATAGGGAATTTTAATAAAAAATAATTTAAATTAAAGTTACACTTTGTATAGGTATGTTTAAATAAGTAAATGACATTATGAGGTAGGGAACCCTAAAAATTCATTATAGTGTCTTAATGTCATAATCACGTGCATACCTAATGAAATTATTATATTTTTAGCAGAAGGCTTAAAAATGAGAAAACCAATGTCGAACAAAGGTTATGAGTTACAATAATTGTCGGGACAACTTAATTAACAAATCTAATTGTAACCAAAATAAGACCCTAGAATGGCAGAGAATGACCATGAGTCCATGAGTGGAGTCATGCACTTGTGAACGTTGTGGGGTAGGGCATGCACCTCCAACTTTTCAGTTGTGTGCAATTTAAGAAGTTAAATATCACGTGTCACTAGCGGTGCCGAAAAAACATCGTAAGGATACCTGCATAACTGAGAATTTTTTAATTCTCTGCGTGTGTGAAGTCTGCCAATCCGCATTGTTCCAGCGTGGTGGACTATTGGCCTAACCCCTTTCATTCTGAGAGGAGACTTGAGCTCAGTAGTGAGCCGAATATGGGTTGTTATTGATGTGTTACCTATATGTGAAAACTAACGGACCCGGTCAAGCTTCGCTTTGACATATATGCATTTCTTCTCTATCCCTACCCTACACTAGTCTACTCCTACCCCTACCGTACCTACCCCTAGGGTTTAGGGGTTTGAAAAATTCTGAAAAAGTTTCAATTTGACAGCAAAATCCCCATTAACAAAATGTTTTATATGAAGAACCGCTCGACCGATGTCACAAATGTACCAACGTAACTAAAATTTCATAAGTGACAGGTACCAAGGGGCTGATAAGCGCTATCATCTATTACGATGTACATAATTGTCGTAGGCATGTACAATATAGGTATATAGAAGTACTTCCTTGTTTTCCTCATTGATAAAAAAATCTGTGCGATATTTTTATTCTTCTACACTATTAGTACCAATGATAATTTTATACTATAGATCGGTTACGTCCCTACAAAGTTACCGCAAAAAGTCATCCGAATAATAAATAGGCTACAACACTGAGCGCACACAATATGCACAATATTGTCTTTAATTTCTTTATATTTTTATGGATATGCGTAGAGAGGAAAGTCATATTACTAGAAAAATGTTGAATGTGCAAGTGGAAGGACATAAGAGGAGGGGAAGGCCAAAGAAGAGATGGTTGGATTGTGTGAAAGAGGACATGTGTGTAAAAGGAGTGGATGATGAGTTGACGAGTAATAGAGAGGAATGGAAAAGATTGACATATTTTTCCGACCCCACTTAAGTGGGATAAGGGTAAGGAAATGATGATGACATACAGTTTTTACATTTCATAAATACAAAACTCGACATTGTAGACGATATTTAGGTAATATTTGTATATATAACTTTCGTTGTTGACTATAACTAACTAGAGTTAACTACGAATTTCCTCTTTTGAGCGCCTCATTTTTCATGCACTAGTAGTTAACACATCTAACAGTATTTAATATCATTGTTTGGTACCTATAAAAATCTTGAATTTGACAAATTACCAGCAGCATAGGTACAGATCCTACTAATATTATAAACGCGAAAGTTTGTATGGATGTTTGGATATTTGTTATTCTTTAAGAGCGCAACTAGTAACTACAACCGATTTAGCTGAAATTTTTAAAGGAAATAGATTTTACTCTGGATAAATACGTAGGCTACTTTTCATCCCGAAAAAATCCATGGTTCCCGAGGTATTTGTAAAAAAATAAATTTCACGCGCACGAAGTCGCGGGCGTCCGTTAGTACCTAATAACGAAGATCAATGGTAACAATAAGTCATTATCGTACTGATTATTTTCATCGTAAATACTCTAGATACCATAGACACTATATCAAACGTAGTATCATATTAATCTGTGGTAATTAGTTATACATGTATACCATTTAAAGCAGGGCCTATAAGGACTTGTATCCAAGGCCGTACAATAAATTAAAAAAAAAAAAAACATGTGCACCTATGTGCACCCTTAGATACATCACAGTTCGAAGCAAGCTCAAAGAGTATTTTATTGACAAATTAAAATTAATTCTTTCCCAAAGAGTAAATTAATAAAGTCAAAGTCAAAATTCATTTATTTCAATTAGGCTTAGTTTACAAGCACTTTTGAAAGGTCAAGATTATGTCATAATTTAATCTAATGGTGGTAATAATAGTCGAAAACTTAAAACTAAAGTTACGAGGGTTTCAAACGTGCCTTGGTCCGAGAAGAGCCCACAACAAACTCAGGCAAGGTTTTTTTTGTTTACCACCATTTTACAAACTTATTTAAAACTATGCACACAGTCCTATATTAGAGTTTAACACCAAGCTTTTTTATCATTAATATAATCATTAACACTATAATAAGCCTTTTCCAATATAAAGGGTAAAGAGAGCCAACTTCGCTTTTTTTGTGTCATACTGTTTGCAGTAACGTCATCTATTTATTTACCCCCTGAACTAACGTTATACATTAACATTCACTTTCAGGGGGTAGAATGTTAGATGGATGTAATAATTCTTAGTAAAAATTGTACTTTTGACATTTTTGTATAAAACTGTCATTAACTGCCCCCCCCCCCCCCCCCCCCCCTTGTTCTTTCCTTTTAGTCAAAGAGTAAATTTTTTAGTACTTATTCGATTATAGACGAAGTGTAAACCTAAAATTTTAAAATCTCTGTTTACCCATAGGTATCAGTAAACTACATTATGTGCATTTGTTGTTTCAAAAAATGTACCAAGAAATAATAAATTATTAACAAAGACAGCACCGCTGCTCAAAAAGATGTGTGTAAATGTTGAATTTATTTTGCCAGTAATACAAAAATTTATGTTCGTATATTCGTTGCAATGTGGTTCGCATTTGATTTTTTTGTGTACTTTGGTTAGTTTTGTTTGAATTAATTTTCTTGACACAAATATTATCCACACCTAACAGACTATAAAAGCCACCATCTTTGTCTAGTCTGGCAAGGTCGTTGATGACACTCCCATGATATGCGGGCGACAGGGGGAAAGACTGCGCGGGTGTGTATCGTGCGGGGAAGTGAGTGCATTAATCGTGGGTTTTTCATTCATCGCTACACGCCCCCCGGCCCGCGCGGACCATCGGGAGTGTTACGGACGAAGTTGCCAAGCTATAGTACTAGGTACCGTTCTCATTAAAACCTCCCAAGCGGATTGTACTATTGCGAAACTTTCCAAAAAAAAATATATAAAAACTGAATTTACACAAAACCTTGACAAATTAAATACTTTAAGCTTCCTCATAAAACTTTTGATACAAAAAAAGATTTTCAGTTAGAAACGCATTTTCATTATCCACCGTTTTTTTTTGAGTTGCAAACAGTCAGATGGAGGAGTTTCGGAAGAGGAGAAAGATTTTGTGTATAACTCGTGCGCATTGACTTGACACCTGGCCTTGACACCTGGCCTTGACACCTGGACTTGACACCAAACATAACCAAACAGTACAAACATTATTAGTAGATATAACATAAAATTCTTGTGTCGCGGTTTTTGTAACTCCTCCAAAACGGCTCGACCTATTTTTGTGGAGTTTTGTGTGCATGTCGGAAGGTTTGAGGTAAACATCCATTTATCCAACTTCTAAGTGAATAGTTTACAGGACAAAACAACGTTTGCTGGGTTATCCATAATATAACTATCTATTTTTGCTTACAGTTACGATCAATATTCTGCATAGTCTTCACAACGACAGTCATTTTGGAAATACTGATTAAAGAGTCGTTTCCATTGGGCCCTTGGCTAGTCGCACGGAAGTTGGAAACAGATGACGTATACTTATTGTATTACATACACGTTGTTCTATTGCTTTGCGAGAGTGTTCTGTTAGTGTTTACGATTCATTTAGTCGTTGGTATAACGAGAGTAAGTTGTGACTTTATTCTTCTTAAAATATCTACCTTTTTTTGTTTTTTTTTTTCTGATGTTGCAAGTGCCTTTTGGCTTTTTAATGGAACATCAGCGGGGTCACTGGGGGCTTTGAGCGAGCGCAGAAGCATCGCCTGATCCAAAGGCAGAAACAGACGCGATGGGTGGAACCACTCTTTAAAGGCGTCTCCTCTGAGACTCGAATCTCGGCTTAAAGTATCCTCGAGATCGTGAGATAAAAAACCCACGTCCGAGTAACGTCAGACATTGGGGACCTCGTCTTTGCTGAAGAAGACTCTGTGTTTAACACAGACATACTTAATGCCTGGGCAGCGTTGGCGGTAGTTATGTCGTCGTCAGGATCTTAAAATACCATTATTATCATGGGAATGGTTTTTTTTTGGTGACAGTTTCTTAGGAAAGTTCTACTATGCTTTTATGCGGTTGCCAAAGGATAATTTAGTTCTTCGAGCCTAGGCATTATGTTTCATTCATAGACTTTTATAAATAAATAAATAACTATCGCAAATTATGCTAATAAATAGCGCAAAACTCGAGAACGATCAATTTTGTTATCATATTTTCGTTAAGGCATAATAATTCTTACGGAGGGAAAATGTAGAAGTTACGAGGAATAGCAAAACCAACAATTTTCTTTCAGGTAAATCCAAGCTAGCTTTTGATAATTTAATTAACTACGCATTGAATTTTTTCAGCACAAGCCACACTTACTGAAACACTATCTGATATGTCGTTTCATGACATGGCTTACAGAAGTAGCATGTTTAGTTACTCTATGCGTAATACACGAACTGCTTATTGGCTGGTATTTGGGGATATTGTTTTTCGTTGGTGAGTGCATTGTACTTTATACCAATCTATTTGATGGAAGTGTAATAGTAGGCCTTACGCAGTGTTAGATATACCAGATATAGATAGGTGTTTCCAACTTTTAGGCGCACGCTTAAGCAAGGAATTAAGTGAGATTGTGGAGAATATTTTACAAATTTTGACTTTCACACGTAAGGGGCCCCAGTAATCCGGGGCCCCGTAACATTGATACAGCTGATACGGCAATGCCCCTGAATACATTCCTATACGAAAGCAAACTAACATATCTCTTGTTTAATATCGTAAATTTGGTTAATAATAGTTAATATCTACCTAATACATTCTTTTCCGAATAGTTGGATGAGAGTGGGAAAATTGGGCATATTCGATATGGGAAATACTCATGTATTTTTATTAAAAATACCTTCTCCTTTTTTATGTGTTTGTTATGGCCTTGGTTTCATTGATTCAACTATTAGTTATTAAGTACCTATACCTCAGTCTATGACCTTGATAGCCCAGTGGATATATACCTCTACCTCCGATTCCGGAGAGTGTGGGTTCGAATCCAGTCCGGGGCATGCACCTCCAACTTTTCAGTTGTGTGCATTTTAGGAAATTACATATCACGTATCTCAAACGGTTAAGGAAAACATCGTGAGGAAACCTGCATATCAGAGAATTTTCTTATTTCTTTGCGTGTGTGAAGTCTGCCAACCCGCATTAGGCCTGCGTGGTGAATTGACCTAACCTCCTCTTATTCTGAGAGGAGATTCGAGCTCAGTAGTGAGCCGAATATGGGTTGATAACGACCTATACCTCAACAGTAAGTCCGTTCGGCTTTGGATGATCACATTTGTCCCGTTTTTAGGGTTCCAAACGTTGGTAACTTATAACGTACAAAAACGGACCGCTTATAATTTTACTGTTATAAAAATTAATAATCAGTCGTTTTCCAGTTTTAGAAATTTATTTCTTCATTGTGGTGTATAGCAATTATGTCAAACTGCGTGAAGATCAGAAAATACCTTTGTAAGGAATATAATTATGTATGTACCAAAAGAGTATCCACTGAATTTAATAGGTAAGCTTAAAGTACCTGTTGAAGTTAAGGTAAATTCAAAATTCATTTATTTCAATAAGACGTGGTTTATAAGCACTTTTGAAACTAATGTCGTCACTTTACACTTTACACAAACTTTAGAAACTGATTTTCGGGCGTGGAATTTACCTAATATGTATTATTTAGAATAACACAGTACCTATAAATTGCTAGTCATTTCACACCTAATAATAATTATAATTAACTTGTTCTTATATTAATAAAAATAAATTTTATTAATAAGCTTATACTAGATATAAGTCAAATAGATTTGAAATCAATAGAACAATATTTTATAAAAAAAACAATAGGTACATAATTTAAAATAAAAAAGTTATAAAATGACATGCGTTTTCTACCATTCATTTCTAATTTGTTTGTTAGTAAACAGTCCTTCTCCAGTATGGCTTTAGTATAGAGACCTACCTTTCATTAAAAACAACACATCATTAGTTAAGTTTTGACTTACCTCTATTAATTACTTCATACCCGATGATGCTGCATGTTTCCTGATCTTTGCTGGGTGCAAAAAAGTACCTAGTAAATAGTCACCACGGACTACATAAAACTATTGAAATCAAGCGCACTTTTCATTTCACACATCCACAAACACTGTAATAGATTAGCTCCTACCTACAAAGTTTGTTATCGCATACCAACTGATGAAAACAGAAAATAGATTAAAAAAAAGATAAATAAATAACAAGCAATAAAAGTAACCTAATCGAATGCAGCTTATTTTTAGATAAAAGAACACTATCGAAAAAAAAGCGTTAGATAAACCTTAACTCGGCCATAGAAGTTAATGCAGTTATTTTTTTTTGACTTGGCGTCGCATAAATTGGTCAGTCAATATTTTATCGCGCAGCTAATCTGATAAGAGTGATAACGTCCAAAACTCCATGACGGTCTGATACACTTCTAACAAAACACGTCCTATTTTCGGTGAACTGCAATTTTTTACTTTATTATTAATTTGTGAAATAAGATTTCTTACAAAAACTGTAATTTCATAGTGCAGTGTAGTGATCTAGATAAATGATAATTATCGATTTGGTTAAAACGTTTTTTGGTGAAATAAAATTAGGTTCTCTATTGGCAACTTTCCCTTTATTAGGGGAAGGTATTTTGTTGTATAATAGTAGAGTTTTGAAATAATGGTGGCCATACGTTTGCCAAGGTTTCAAAAGTGTTGTTGTTGTTTACCTCTTAGGGCTGGCTCACTCATTATTGGATATACTTCAATAGTAAGTACTTAAGAGTGATGATTTGATAACAGTATCAGTCACTAGCCGACGGCCCGTAGTTTTAACCGCTTAGTTCCCTTTCCTGTGAGAATACTGGGATAAAATATAGCCTATGACACCACAAATAACGTAGCTTACTGTTGATAAAAGAATTTTCAAAATGGAATGTTCTGCATATTCAAAAATTACTCCCTACAGACTTAAACGCAAAGCTTTTCCTCTATAATTTTTTAAAAATTAGTAGGTATACTGACTGATAAGTTGTTTTCATTCTTAATATTTATAATTTTCTCACGTAGATATCCTATCTATGTTCTTTCTATCTCAAGAGTCACTAAGGGTCTTTAGATCTATATATTCCTCGTACCCACCTACTAATATTATAAATGGGGTATGATTCACTAGAGGTGAGACGTAGCGTAGCTCTAGCGGATTACTTCTTCCGCCTGATTAGGGGCGAATTGTTGAACCCTTCAGTACTAGAGTTGGTTTCATTCCATATACCCAATATACAAAAAAGGGCACGCAAAATGAAACTGTTCACTATTCCAACATGTAGGTTGGTGCAAACCCGCGAGTCACCTCTTGTTCGCGCGTTGGCATTGCTAAGCGGGGTATTGGAGTGGGACCCGGATTTAGATTTGTTTTTCTCCTCGCCTGCTGAATTTCACAGAACTTTCAGCAGATACGTTCAAGTAATTCAGGAATTATAGATAGTTTATATAAACACATTAGGTTAAGCCTGTAATGTTTATATATATATATGTGTATAAAATAAATAAATAAATAAAGAGGTAAAGGTTGTGGTATTGTAGGGGGTAATCTCTGGATCTATTGAACCGATTTTGAAAATCTTTTACCACTAGAAAGCCATGTTATTTGTGAGCTTCATAAGCTATATTCTATCTCCACATTTTCACGGGAACCGGAACTACGCGGGTGAAACTGCAGGGCGTCTGCTAGTTGTGATAAGTATAAACAGAAGTCCCCCAAACTCCAAACTAACAAAGTAAATATACGTATAATTCGTGCGCTCTAATGTGACACCTGGTTACTAAACACAGTACAAACTTAATTCGAGCCAGGTGTCAAGTCAATCCGCACGAGCAGTACCTGTAAACAAGAATTACTCAGCTTAGGGAATTCGATTAAGCTCCTCGCTGTTACTTTCATGTGAAAATGTATGACAAAATTATTTTGTTCACCTCAATAGATAATTCAAAAAGATTATCCTGTTTATATCGGTGAATAATCTAAAGAATTACAAATACAAATACCACTTCTATCAAACGGATTGTATTTTCTGTTGATATAACAAGATGGCGGTATTTAAAATCCGTAAGGGAAACTGGAGACACTTGATTACCCCTTTTTATTTTTCTCTGTAAAATCTGTTTTAAAGATTGGGGACTTTTTAGAACCAAGGCGTTAAGTAATTATCTGTCATCGTTTCATGAATTATTCGTAATATAAGTAATAAGCAAAAATTCAAGTTTACTTTTATAGTGAAAGTGAGAAAAAATGCATCTTGCGTTCTTGTACAATCTACAATCTGGTCGCCTGCGACTGCTTCTCATGAATCTCGCAGGTTAAAGCCTGTGTTAATTCAGGGTTCTATCTTAATTCAAAACAGTCAAATCAGTTAAACTTTAAATAACTTACCTTACCTTACTTACTTAATAAGTTAACTTAAAATAACTTACCCACGATAAAGACGTTCAATTTTAACGGCGCAGTTATAACTGTGTGCCAAGCGCCAGTTTTAAATGTTTTCTTATTTCGAATTTCTAAGGAATTGAAACAGCGCCATCTAGTGGCACTAATGTTTTAATTCCTTAGAAATTCACATATGCGGTTACGCGATCGTCACAGTATGAAAACAATCGTGTGTGCAGTATCCTTTTAACTGTACAGATTATTATAATGGTTTTGGTTGAAATTTCAATTAGATAATTTAAACTATCGTGAGTGTTATTCATATTAATTGATTATGAAACACGGCTAAAACTCACGTGATATTACGTCGGAGTATGCCCGACTAGTTTCGAACCCATACGGGGCCCTTAGTCATGAGCTGGTTCTTGCATAGCGGCACGATCCAAACTGCGAAGCGGCTGCGCGACGCGCTGCTGCACGCATTGCGCGCGCGGAGAGGGGTTGAGTGGTGGGGAGTGAAGGTTCCGTTACACTCTCCGACGGTTCATTAATGTCATCTTCATTAGACTCGTCTTCTTGTAAGCAAACCGAACTAATGCTATCTTGTTCCAAGTTTGTTGTATGTGACAATGAAAGAAATAGCGGTTTCCACGCTGTGGGCAGCAACCATCCATGATCCCGATTAAAATTCGGGTGACGACTAATTTCTATCGCTTCACGTATCTTACGAGGTACTAGAAACTTTTCCCTTGACAATACAGAAGCCTTATCAAAACGGATATAATGAGTCGTACCCGAAGCTAGAACATGCTCGGCTATTGCTGAACCGTCCGTGTCCAACTAGTCGGGCATACTCCGACGTAATATCACGTGAGTTTTAGCCGTGTTTCATAATCAAATTTATTTTAATAAAAACATTTCAAATGTCTTTCTTTTTCAGGTGTTTTCTATGCTCTCTATAACCACCGTATCGCTGTCACTCTACAGAGTGATCACATTTGTCCAATCACACGAAAATGAACCAATAGACAATCACACACCTGAAGATGTGTCCAGAATCGCTCAAAGTCTATACATTACGCACGCGTACCTCCTGTTGGTGTACTTGTATTACTTCATTATAAGTTTGCTCCTCATTATTGGAATTCATATGGTGAGTGATGTGGTCCATTATTCTCGTTTTTCTCATTCACTCTTCTAGATCTAAGCTTCTAATAGCTCTTTGATTTTTGAAACGAAGCTCATTCATTCAAGTTCATTAAACTAAACCGGTAACTAATTAGAATTCCATTATTTATTTTACGTAACGCTAAAGCTTCCTTTTTCCTACCAGGGTAACAGAGGTCGTCAAAACTAGACAGGTGCTTGTCCGTCGCATACCCATTCTGAAGCTAAAATTCGGAAGTAGAACTTAATATGATGAAGATGAGTTTAATAGATTTATCACCAATCTCACAATCTACGTAACTACATCCTATTTAAGAAGTTTCTTTGATCATTAACAACCCATATACGGATCACTGTTGGCGAGTCCTCTCAGAAGGGTTAGGCTACTAGTCCACCTCGCTGGCATAATGCGGATTGGCAGACTTCACACACGTGGAGAATTATTTAAAAAAATCTCAGGAGTGCAGGTTTTCAATCAATTTATTTATTTGCAGATAATTTTCCCACGATTTTTTTCCTTCACCGTTTGAGACACGATATTATTTCTTAAATTGCACATTTAATTGAAAAGTTGGAGATGCATGCCTCGGACCGGATCAAACTATCACGGCTAAAGCTTCTTTACCTGTTCAATTTATTAACTTCTTATTTTCAGAATAAGCCAATCTTTATGAAAACCTACTTCAACAGTGGATTGTTTTTGCTCATACTAGCATTGGCTACTGTGGTCGTTTCTACTGTATTTCTACACTTTGGTGCAACAATCACTCTACTCATGTGGTGTGGTAAGTTACTACTTACAACTAAATAATTACCTATATTAATTATTTAATTTATTTTTAACTGGCATTCCTACCTAGTTCTAGCCAATCACTTTTCGATATACCCACATAGGTTAGCCACTGCACCAATGAGGGAGTTATAACCCTTGCACGTTAACTTGACACCTGGCTAATAAACACATCCATACAAACTTAGTACAAACACTAGCCAGGTATCAAGTTCGATTCGATTCAATCGAGTGGTACAAAATAATAGAAAAGATTTAAAATCTCAAATAGTCCCCACTACAATTAGTAAGTAGGTAGGTACCTACTTACATAATATTTTATTACAATTAAACAGAGAAGCACCAAAAAATCCTTAAATTGCTTTAAAAACGCCATATACGAACACTATAAGCATGTTGCCATGATAAAAACTGTTGATTAATGTTGTCAGCTAAATAAAAAAATATATTTTATTTAATTAATTTAAAAAAGCGGGTTCCAAAATTTTTTTTATTTTGAGTTTTAAGCCCTATATTTTATGTTCTTTCAAGATAAAAATAATTTATTCTGCTTAGTTGACACTCGGAATAAAGGACTAGCCTCCATACAAAATTGGGACATGTCTTTTATTGTAGCTGCCAAATGCCAAAAAAATGTTAAATGTATAAATATTTATGTATTGAGATCAAAAACAGAAAAATAAGACTTAATTTTTATTAGAATTCGAGGCCTATGGAATATTAAACGGATATATTTTTTTCAGTGATTATATTCTACTGTCTCCTTGTGGTACGCAGCGCTTTCATAGAAATGGAAGAACAAAACAAACCAAGAGACTTTGAAATGCAAAATCTCTACATTACCCACCGAGCACCTCTATTATTGTAATAAAATTATTAATTAACACTTCTCTTACAAAGAATGCATTTACTTTTATTAATTAAAAAAACAATTATTATATTATGTAGTTTTATTATTGAAATCCTTTTTAGTATTCCGTATTCCACAGGGAATTCATGAAGTTTCGCTATATCCGTCTCTCCCACTCAGCAAAAAATCACTATTCACTACGTTAGTCTCTCCGTCCGTCTGTCAGTGGAGTAGAGCAGAGACTATTACTACTAGAATGTTGTAATTTAGTTGTGAAATAAAATCTCGAAGTATATTTTATTAGGAATTTTTTTTCCTGCCCTATGTAGATAATTTGGGGTAATTTTTTTTTTACTTATTTATTTCATAGTGTAGGATATCGTTGGATAGGTCTTTGAAAGATATGAGGGGTCTTTTATCAACATTTTTTTTAGCTATCCGTTTGTAAAATATTAAGTTTTTAAAATCTATTTTTTTTGTTAAAGTCAAGCGTCCCGACCCTCTACCGGCTAAACGGTCATAAGATATGTAAAAAAATCACGTTAAGATATTTAATGAAATTAAGTATAAGGAAAATTATAACAGCTAAATAAAAATTGCTAGAGTCGACTAACTTAATAAACGTAATTCGAAAGCGAAAATTGCATATTAATTCCGTTGTTAAAAAGACAAACTTAAAAATTTTAGAAATTTTAATTTTTGGGCTTCCTTCCCTACGTGCCAAGTGGATGATTTTTTGATTATCTATCCCATGGTGTGGGGTAGGTATAGTTATTGGTACTTTTATGCATTACTGGGATTAAAGTGCTACCATAATCTACGGAACCCATAGATTTACGATTCTGTACGGAACCATACATTATCTCAGAGATTCATATATTATTCTCAATTATTTATCTTTATATATCAAATATATCAATAATTTAGCATTTTGTCCGCACCTTAATTTCTTTTTGTTTTATCGATTTTGTGACCTAGAGTTATGAGCACTGATTTGGGTCAATTATTCATGTATTTAAAACGGGCGGCTAAGTTATTATAACGAATAAAATGCTTATTAAGAGTTTGGTACTGCAAATATGGAAGTTACGCTAAAAGTCAGGGTCTAATGTTGTATGTCATATCAATCGAAGGATGGACTCAAGATAGCTTGAACCGAGAGCCGCAAAGCCTCAATCAGTAAAAAAAAAGCGATTCGAGTTTGACATTTCTGACATTACATGCATTTGACAGATGACATTTGACACTGACAGTTTGCGTGCGTTTGCTTAGGTTGTTTTATTAAATTATTAATTATTTTATAATATATTTAAAACGAATACGACAACATTAGAATTATATCCATGACTTTGTTGTCAATAATGTAATAGTATTGAAAATAAATCCAAAATGGCGAGTAAACAACAGCAAGGATCTTCGATAACCGCGCAGAATCAGGTGTGTTGCGTTTAGTGTTCCTTTTGTATGAAAATATACTGATTATTTATACAAACCTTGTTTCATTTCCCCTAAATTTTCAGCTAGTACAATGGATAAACGAAGCTGGCATGTCAGAGGGCAAGAAGAAGGCGGGTCTTGTAAGAAAAATCATAGAGGTTCTATTGCATCAAGTACCTCAAATGGTACCGGTGTATATGGAAAACATCCTAAGTTATATGAGCGATAAGTCTCCCGAGGTGAAAAAATTGGTTGTTGGGTTCATTGAGGAGCTGAGGTAAGTGTAACTTATCCAAAATTGTACAAATTGGCCAATCAATGGAGCTTAAGAAGCTCTCAAACCAGTGGCGGATTTACAAGCATGATAAATAGGATTTAGCTTTGGGCAACAAATTGGCCTAAAAAGTTTAGTCTTACAAAAATGGAAAATTGATTTTACTTGAATATTTAATGAAGAGATGATATCTTACCATTCCATGGATTTACTGTGTGGGTGCCATGTTTATTTGTTAGATCATAATAATTATACACTTTTGTACTGTGGTCCTTTTTAATTGGTGCTCATACTTGCCTATGGTAGGAGCTTCAACTAGTAAACTTGTATCAAAATGAGGTATTTCTGGTTATGCAGGCTCTCATTTTAACAGATGTATCTTTAAACACCTTATTTGCCATAAGAAATACCAAAATACCTAATACTAAAACACGGCTAAAACACACATAATACAGCGTCAGAGTTGACTAGTTTCGAAAGTTTCAAATCCATAGTGGGCCCTTACTCATACTTACCAGCTCACGACTAAAGGTCCCGTTAGGGTTCAAAACTAGTCGGACATTCACACATCTGTCATTGGTTAATTTTTTAGCAAGTCACATCAAAACTGTCTGCCTAAAATTATAACTCAGCTGCAATTGTTAGTAATTGATCCAACCATTGCTGTACAGAAGAGAGCGATGCAAGCAGCCTGCTTGGTGTATAGAAATATTTTGTTGTGGATTTATAAAAACACACCCGATGTCTCAGATATGCAGTACGTATGGGAGCAGCTTGCTAAACTGAAGGTAAAATTCATTTTTATTCTATTTATTATAATAAAATTACCATTTTCTGTTATGAAGTTATGAATTTTATTTTTTATTTTTATTGTTTATTTGTACACCACAACATAAAACAACAATAAACAATACAAAGAAGAAGCAGTGTACAAAAGGCGGCCTTATTGCTATCTAGCAATTTCTTTCAGGCAACAATAGGTTTCGGAAAATGTGAGAATACAAAATGCAGAGGTGTAAATTAAAAAAATATATATATACTATCAAATAATTACACACTAAAGTGGTATTCAGATAGCATGGGTACGGTGACAGTTGCTTTATGATGTTCATAACACGTACTATTATCGTGAATCGTGGCAAACTTTCAAGAGTGAAACTAATTGTCACTACATAATGCACTCCTAAAGTGTTATTCAGATCCATGCTATCTGGAGTGCATTATGTATACAGTATGTCGATTTTACTGATGCTTTTCACAGAGAAAAGTAAAACTAAATTTCAGTATACATTGTTTATATTCTATAAGCATATGCTATAATATAAAATTTTTAAGAGAAAATTTTGTAAGAACAGCTTTGCACTAAATTATAATAAAAAATAATAATTGAAAACAATTTTCAGCTCCTAATATTAAACTTAATAGACAGTGAAAATGAGGGTATACGAACATTCTCAATAAAGTTCCTTGAAGAAATGGTCATTCTGCAAAGTGCCAGTCCTACCAAGGATGCAGATGATATGTTCTGTCTTGACCGTTTGCCCACAAACTTACCTTTTGTCAAAAGGAAAACTATGGAGGAGGAATCTGAGTAAGTTATCTTTTTTCATTAGTATGTAACCATAGACATTGAGACATTAAGACTATAAATTACTTTTTGCTGGTAGTTCAACTAATTCACCCACCACTCGCGTGACTCTGAAAGTGTTTGATAAATAAATCCTATGTTGTTAAATAGTCAACAATATATGAATTGAATGTATGAGCTTACATTTTTTTTTAATTCAAATAATGTAAATGTGAAAATTTGTGAGAAAGGCTGTATGGATGATTGTTACTCACATTTTGGACAAACTAATAGATGGATTTGAATGAAATTTGGTGTAGATTATAATAATTAGGACAACATACACTACTTTTTTATCACAGAAAAGTTTCTAGTCAAAACAACCAATAGCAAATTTACCATGTAAAATGTAGTTTAGTTTATGCAGCTACCATCATAGCTGCATAACCAGTGATCTGTTTCTTTATTTATTTTAAAAATTTACAGGCATGTCTTTAAACTACTACTCAAATTTCACAACTCTCAGCATATATCAAGCAATAACCTAATGGCGTGCATGACCACCTTGTGTATAATTGCCAAAATGAGGCCCAAGTATTTGGCAAGTGTTGTCCAAGCTCTGGGAGACCTCCATACAACACTACCGCCAACATTATCACAATCTCAAGTAAACTCTGTCCGCAAACACTTAAAGATGCAACTGTTAATATTGGTGAAGCATCCAGCCGCCGGGGATTCCATGTCTCAGCTAACACAATTGCTCCTTGATATAGGAATGACTCCGCAAGAAATAAACAAAGTGTTGCCCAAAGAAAGAAGGAACAAGCGGTTGGGTGAAATTAAAAATGGCGACACTCCGGCGAAACGAGTAAGAATAGATTCCCCACAAAGTGCACCTGAGAGTGACAGTAATAGCAATAGTCGAAGTGACTTCAACCTATTTGACGAAGATAGTAACCAACCAATTTTACCAGTTGTAATAACAAAGGCAACTGCAACAGAAGACACAGTATTTGATGGACTCAATAACGTAGAAAACGTTGTTAATCTGGTTATGTCAACTCTGATTAATAATTTACCGACCCATATGCCTGATAGTTTTATGACTGAATACAAACCTATACCTAATTCTGGAAGTGCTGTACAAAAGAGAAGTCTAGCGAATATGGTTCTCGCGGTAATCAAAAACGAAATGCCACCACCAATTCCTAATGTTAAAATTGCTCCACCGATGTTTGGTTCTGAAGATAAAATACCTTTGCTACGTGATGATGAAGAAAAATTAACTCTTAAAAACGCTGTAGCGAAACTCCAAGAATCTACCAAAGCGGATAAACAAATGGAAAATGCAGTATCGAAACTCATGGAGGAAACTAGACAGGAACACCTGAAAGAGGAGGAAAGGAAGACTAAAGATAAAGAAAAATTGATTCCTCCTCCAACACCAACAGTACCCAAGCTAAAACAAAAAGTGAAGTTACTAAAATTGCAGGAGCTAACTCGTCCTATACCAAAGGAAATTAAAGAAAAGTTGGTCTTACAGGCAGTTGATAGAATTTTGAGAGCAGAGAAAGAGAGTATAATAGGCGGTGCTACTCAGATTCGTGCGAAATTCATAACGATTTTCGCATCAAGCTATACTCCGGAAATAAGAGAATTAGTACTCAATTACGTATTAGAAGACCCACTTAATAGAATCGATTTGGCTTTATCCTGGTTGTATGAAGAATATGCATTCATGCAAGGCTTTAACAGACACCCAGTGACTCTGCAGCCAAAATTACACGAGAAACACGATGAGAATTACAATCAGTTGATATGCGCGTTGATAACGCAAGTAGCAGAAAGAGGTGACCCTTTAATGGAAGCGAGTAAAGATGTTCTCTTGAGGAAGATTTATCTAGAAGCTCCCGTAGTGACAGATGAGGCGGTGGAATATTTGAAGCATTTGGTCACGGAGGACAAGTCGGCATTGTTAGCTATGGAGATGTTGGAAGAATTGTGTATCATGCGACCGCCAAGATCTCACAAATATGTGGCGGCACTAGTTTGTCACGTGTGTAAGTAGATTTGCTTAATTTTATATCATTCTCGCAGAACCCCGCGATTTACCCGCGTATTTCCCATTCCCATGGGAATATGGGTATGAGATATAACCTATATCATTCCTTGATAATGTAGCTTACCATTCGTGAAAAAACTTTGCATATTGGTCTAGTAGTTTCAGAGCCTATTCAATGCAAACAAACAATCAAATCTTTTCTCTTTATAATTGGTATAGACTAGCCGACGCATCGAGGTTTCACCTGTGTAGTTCCCGTTCCCGTGAGAATATGGGAATATAATATAGCCTATGATACAAACAAATAATGTTTTCCAGGGGTTACATTTTTTTTTAATTCGGGTCAGTACATCCAAAGATTACCCCTTAAAACACCACAAGCTCTTTTTATTATTATTAGTATAGAACACCAAAATTTTTAATAAAAAAGCCATAATCATCATTACCCGTCTATATGCTCAGAAAAGTTTAAACGACGAAAGATTAAACTCAGCGAAATCAGCATGTAAAAGCAATTTTTGCAGCCCAGGCAAATCAAATTTTTTTTTCAGTGAGCGAAAACGAAGAGATTCGAGAATTGGCACTCAAAACGTCAATTAAAATCTACAAAAGGAGCACAGAGGCTACAAGGAAAGTCATAGAGAAGCATGCTCTGCTGTACCTAGGCTTCATATCGTTGTCAACTCCACCGCAGGAGCTTTTTGGGAACAGACCAATGAACAGGATATGGACCGATGACCTTTTTAAGCTGTGTTTAAATCTTGTGATGCTGTTGTTCCCGGAAAAAGAAGGTTAGATCTATATTTGTGCTTTTATAACTACTAGCAGACGCCCGCGACTTCGTCCGCGTGGAAATCAATGTAAACTTTCAAGCCCTATTTCACCACTATAGGGGTATATTAGGGGTTAAGTTTTAAAAATTTTTAAATTACATTATATTTAGTATTTTTTTTTAAACTGTAACTCTAATAATGAAGCACTTTCCGTGTCACTTTTAAACCGTGTCAAGTTTCATTTGAATTCAATCAGTAGTTTTAGCGTGATGTCCGAATAACAAAAAAAACACGGACAGACAGACACAAAAAATCAAAAAAATATATTTTTAGCTTCAGTATCGATTATTTACTGCCCCCCGACAATTTTTTTTAAAATATCTTCAATGTACAAAATGTACACAATTCGTATTATAAGTACAGATTCTAGATGGCGCTGGCGTACTTTATGCCACGGTAACGTTTGTTGTTACAAATGGTATAAGTAAAATCTCAAATTGCGAATAAATGTATAGATTTCGACCAGTTTTATTATAAGTATAGATATAGATAAATAGATAACTTCTAAAATTTCGATAGGTCATCATAATTCAATCTCAAATATAAATTTGAACTTAATTTTTTCAGAAATAATAATCGAAATAGCGCGCGTGTACGGGTGCGCGGACGCAGAGGCTAAACGTTGCGTGTTGCGTCAATTGGAGGGACCCATAAAGGCTGCTCTCAACCAGCCGCTCCCGACCTCGGAGGATACCGACCCGAAGCCCGGCGAGCTTCGACCCGCCTTCGAAGCCTTGCTGGACGAATGCCCACGTGGTGCCGAGACTCTGTTGACCAAATTCGTCCATATTTTAACTGAAAAGGGTGAGTATACTTTGACCACTAATCACACTATCACGCTAACCACAAGCTCTTTTTTTTTTTTTTTATTCTTTACAAGTTAGCCCTTGACTACAATCTCACCTTATGGTAAGTGATGATGCAGTCTAAGATGGAAGCAGGCTAACTTGTTAGGAGGAGGATGAAAATCCACACCACTTTCGGTTTCTACACGGCATCGTACCGGAACGCTAAATCGCTTGGCGGTACGTCTTTGCCGGTAGGGTGGTCACGGCCGAAGCCTCCCACCAGCCAGACCTGGACAAATTAAGAAAATCTCAATCTGCCCAGCCGGGCATCGAACCCAGGACCTCCGTTTTGTGAATCCACCGCGCAAACCACTACGCCACGGAGGCCACCTCGGTGGATATCGACCCAAACTTCGACCCACCTTCGAAGCGTTGCTGGACGAATGTCCATATGGATCTGAATAGCTAGACTTTACCCCTTTGTCAAATTATAAGATCAACGATCTAACGCATTTATAAAAACTTTCTATAGAATGCATAATTGTAGTATAAATTGAGAAATAAAAATAATAATAAAAAATTGACTCGACTTGAAAATCAGAAATAAACTAAAAAGTGAAAAATAACATCGTACGTGCTACCTTCTGATCACTTTGAAGGCGGTGTCAATACAGTGATGCATTAACTCGAGCCGCTTAAATCATAATTTTGTACGATTTTCAGACAGTTCTTTCCCGTGGTTCTTTCAGAAACGGCTTTAATTAATATATCACTGGCTTGGCATAATAATTTACTAAAGAAAAAACAGTGTTTAAAAAAATTAAAAAACGCACTGGCGCACCTCAGATTTCCGGAAGTTCCCCTCGATCAATTTCTCCAGGATTCCGTCACCAGATCCTGGTTTCCTGGTCATGGTACCTCCCTTCGGAACATCTTCTTTCCAACAAAAAAGAATTATAAAAAGAATTATCAGAATGATAATTCTTTTTATAATTATAAACGACGAAGCTGTGCGCGAAATTTTCATTTTGTCACAAAATTTCTAAACAGATTTTTATGAAAATGAAATGGGACCAATCTGGAAGTATACTCTTTCAAACAAAAAAAGAATTTTTAAAATTGGTTAATAAATGACGAAGTTAACCATACGCGTCGAATTCAGAACCTCCTCCTTTTTTTGAAGTTGGTTAAAAATGGCAGTTTGTGAAGTTGAATAGTCTAATAAACGGTCAACAACTTAACGTTTTACAAAAAGAAGGAGTTACGTTTCGTTAATAAGTATTTTTAAATTTAGAAATAAAAAGAGACAATTTTGTTGGTGAATTTGGGTGTGATACAAGTCCATAGTTAATTAATCTATGCTCATAACCAGCCTCGGATGATACAGATCTATACTTCTATACTTCTATACTAATATTATAAAGAGCAAAACTTTGTATGTTTGTTTGTTTGTAATGAATAGGCTCAAAAACTACTGGACCGATTTTAAAAATTCTTTCACCATTCGAAAGCTACATTATCCACAAGTAACGTAGGCAAAATTTCATTTTGGAAAAAAATATGGTTCCGTAAGATATTTGGGTTTTTCGGACACAAGGTGTAAAAAATCTACCAGAAAAGTAGGGTAGGGGTAGGTAGGAGTAGGGGGGTTAAAAGTTTACATCGAGTTTCACGCGGACGAAGTCGCGGGCGTCGGTTAGTCCCATATATACCCCATAGACCCAATTCAATAGTCCACTCTATTTATGAGTTGTCAAATCTGTTTCTAGCGCCCCCTAGTCCGGAGTTAGTGTCCAAGGTGCGCGAGCTGTATGCTACGCGTATATCCGACGTGCGTTTCCTCGTGCCAGTACTTAATGGACTATCGAAGAAGGAAGTAAGTTTAATGTCTAGCCTTAAGTTGCCATCACATACAGCAGCAAGCAAAATTTATACAGTGTAAACTCTATATAACGACACTAAACTATACATTTTATAGCGTTATATAGAGTGGTCGTTATATGGAAAGAAAAAAAATGTATGTGTAAATCTTTTTCGTCAGTACACAGTGATTTTCTTTTACTAACCATGTTTACTATATGAAAGTTTGTGAGCTACTAAGAATATGATAACGTATTAAATCCATGACTTCTACTTAGGTCATCATCAAGTCAGTCATCAAAAACAGTGTACACGTGCAATCCCATTTGTAAACGAAAGAACGAATTTCTTAGAAAGTGTTTTTTGCATGATGCTGACAGTTGAGTTTATTACGGGTTAGGATAATAAAGTGACAAAAGAACGTAGACAGCTGCGCGGTTTTTACAAATTTTTGCAACTTTAAAGGTATTTTTAATACTAAATTGTCGTTATAGAGAGTGGGTGTAACGCTATATAGAGTGTATCATATATGGAAGGCAAGCTAAACCAATCAAAGCCATGTCATGTTGTTGCTATAATGAGTTTGATGTAAATTGAGTGACGTTACATAAAGTTTACACTGTACTTCTAATTATATGATAAAATCCGCTAACTTAGTAACCCATAACACGGGCTATACACTTACTTTGTGGCTAAGTAATTCATCGTCATCATCATCATATCAGCCGATGGACGTCCACTGCAGGACATAGCCCTTTTGTAGGGACTTCCAAACATCACGATACTGAGCCTACCTGCATCCAGCGAATCCCTGCGACCTGCTTGATGTCGTCAGTCCATCTGGTGGGGGTTGATCAACTGCGCTTGGGACCCCGACGTCTATCGGCTCTTCGAACTATGTGCCCCGCCCATTTCCACTTCAGTTTCGCGACTCGTTGAGCTATGTCGGTTTGGTTTTTCTGCGGATCTCCTCAGTTCTGATTCGATCACGCAGAGATACTCCTAACATAGCTCGTTCCATCGCCCGCTGTGTGACTCTGAGCCTTCTTATGAGGCGCATAGTTAGCGACCAAGTCTCGAAGCCATAGATCATCACTGGCAACACGCACGCACGCTAAGTAGCTAAGTGTTGTTAATTTCATTGTTCTAGATATTTGCTGCTTTACCGAAATTGATAAAACTCAACCCGCCGGTAGTGAAAGAAGTGTTCAACAAACTCCTCGGTCTGCAGGGTCACGACGAACAGTGTCCAGGTAATTTTGTAATCGTAATGATTTTATTTCAATAATTAATTTCATATTTTTTAAAATTTCCAAATTTGCTTTTAAGATTTTTTCGTATATTACATTCCAGCTAGAGTTTGTGAGTACAACTTTTTTTTATTAATTTATGATAAATATCTTGTAAATGAAATCTGTGAACCTAACATGTGAATCTTGAAAGAAAATAGACAAATGTCAAGTATCAGCAATACATAATCATATTATTAGATCATCATTTGCCTGGTAGAAGAGCTGTGATAGTCCAGTGGATGTGACCTCTGCCACCCTATTCCGGAGGGTGTGGGTTCGAATCCAATCCGGGGCATGCACCTCCAACTTTTTAGTCGTGTGCATTTTAAGAAATTAAATATCCCGTGTCTCAAACGGTGAAGGTAAAACATCGTGAGGAAACCTGCATACCAGCGAATTTTCTTAATTCTCTGCGTGTGTGAAGTCTGCCAATTCGCATTGGGCCATCGTGGTGGACTATTGGCCTCATCTCATTCTGAGATGAGACTCGAGCTCAGCAGTGAGCCGAAAATGGGATGCTAATGATGATGCTTTGTAGCTAAGCAAAAGTGTCTTGATAAACAGGTTTATATGTCAAACGTCTCCCTCTGTATTTTTAAATAAAATTTGAAAAAATACATGATTTTTAAATTAAGTTAATAAAAATCCTTCCTCCTCCTCCTCCTTATCAGCCGATAGATGTCCACTGCTGGACCTCTTGCACCTTGGGACCCCAAACCGTCGGCTCTTCGAACTATGTGCCCCGCCCATTGCCACTTCAGCTTCGCGACTCGCTGAGTTATGCCAGTGACTTTGGTTCGTCTGCGAAAAGAAGAAATCCTTATTCCATGTACTATGCGAAATGATTATTGTTTATATTAAAGGACGTGTCCCAATTTTGTATGGCGGCTGGGCCTTTATTTCGAGTGGTAACTAAGCAGAACAATTTATTTTTATCTTAAAAGAACATAAGGCTCAAAACCCAAAATAAAAAAAATTTTGGAACCTGCTTTTTTTTTTTATTTAATTAAATAAAATGTATTTTTTTTCATTTGCTGACAACATTATTGAGAATTTTTATCATGGCAACATGCTTGTAATTCACACCCTGACAGAGTGTCAGTAATCTTTGCGTTCGTTTATGGCGTTTTTAAATCAATTTAAGGACCTTTTTTGTTTAATGCTTCTCTGTCTACGATTTAACTTGTGTTTTATTGACATTTGACAATATTACATGACATTGACAGCTTACACCGGATATGAATTCAATTCCAGGTGTTTTAATTGGCTGTTTTGTACACTTTTACTGTATTGTCTATGTTTAATTTGTAGACAAGGGAGCGAAACGAAAAAAAAAATATCTAATTAATGCGGGTTCCAAAAATTCTGAAAATTATTTTCTTATCAGCAATTCGTATCTTCTATACGTAAAAAATACTATCGACCTGGTTATAAATTATAAATAATAAAGGCCCATTTTGGGACATGTCCTTTGATATGAGTAAGGGTTTTACTTGTATGCCACATTATAAAAAAATTAAAAGCGTCTGTTACTTAGTTACACCGGAAGAGTTGCTAGTGGCCCTGCATCTTATAGACCCGAACAAAGCGGACCTCAAGTACATCATCAAGGCGACAGCTCTCTGCTTCTCCTTCAAACACATATACACGCAGGACGTGAGTTTACCTTTGTTTACTAGCTGGCGTCATCCACGATACATGGGCTACCTAACACTGAAATAATTTACCGATTACGGGTGGTAATAAACATTATTTATGATATTGTGGAGGGGAGATATTTTTATGGTATAACTAAGATTGTATTTGATGAATTGAGCTCAGTTGTTTGTTAGGCAGCGTGAGCACCGTCACGCTGCCAGTCGCGTTAGTGATTTTGTACAATGCAATTATGTCTTGTTGTAATTACACTAATATTATAAAGTCGAAAGTTTGCGTGTTTTTCGTTCCTCTTTTACGCTGCGGCTACTGAAGCGATTTGGCTGTAATTTGGAATGGAAATAGATTTTACGCTGGCTTAACACATAGGCTACCTGGAAATATCAATGGTTCCCGCGGGATTTATAAAAAACTGAATTCCACACGGACGAAGTCGCGGGCTTCCGCTAGTTATTAATAATGGTTTATGTTGTAATTATTGATCATAAATTCATATGTTTTATGTTTTAATTATTGATAATTTTTTAGCATCTAAACCTGCTAAAAAATGCTTAAATTGCTTAAAATGCTGAGTCGTGATAGCCCAGTGGATATAACCTCTGCCTCCGATTCCGGAGGGCGTAAATTCGAATCCGGTCCGGGGCATGCAGCTCCAACTGTTTAGATGTGTGCATTTTAAGAAATTAAATATCACGTGTCTCAAACGGTGAAGGAAAACAACGTAAGGAAACCTGCGTACCAGAGAATTTTCTTAATTCTCTGCGTGTGTGAAGTCTGCCAATCCACATTGGGCCAGCGTGGTGGACTGTTGGCCTAACCCCTCTCATTCTGAGAGGAGACTCGAGCTCAGCAGTAAGCTGAATATGGGATGATAATGATGAAATTATTTAGTGTGGGCAATAGAGAACATGTCGGGCTAGGTGAGTGTTTAATACATTCTAAAGATATCCCTCAAACCTGCACCCAAGGTCACAAGTCCTGTGACCTGCTCGAGATGTTTCCTCTAACACAAATTAGTGCAATCACTGTCGGTGCTACCCGTGACGTCATACTACAACACATAACATAGCTTCAAAAAATTCCAGGTGCTGTCAGGGGTGCTGCAGCGGCTGGCTGAGGAGACCGAGATCCCGGTGCTGATGATGCGCACCGTCCTGCAGGCGCTGACGCTGTACCCCGCGCTCGGAGCCCTGGCGCTCAACATACTGCAGCTGCTCATAGAGAGAGAGGCGAGTGTATCCCTGATGATGCTTCTTCAGGTGCAGGATGTGGAGGGGGAGTGTAGGATCCTAGAGTACCTCCTGTTGAAGTTGGACCTCGGTTTAATAGGACATTTAGACCGAAACACGTCCCAAAATTAAGTTTTATAAGAAATCCTTTTGTTATTTGATATCGATATATTTTTACTACTACTATTTACTATACGAAATTAACATTGTTTATATTAAATTATATTAAGTCTTCGAACAGTGCGTGTTACCAGTGATGACCTATGGTTCCGAGACTTGGTCGCTAACTATGGGCCTCATAAGAAGGCTCAGAGTCACACAGCGGGCGATGGAACGAGCTATGTTAGGAGTATCTCTGCGTGATCGAATCAGAAATTAGGAGATCCGCAGAAGAACTAAAGTCACCGACATAGCTCAACCAGTTGCGAAGCTGAAGTGGCATTGTACGGGGCATATAGTTCGAAGAGCCGATGGACGTTGGGGTCCCAAAGTGCTGGAATTACGACCCCGCACTAGTAAGCGCAGTGTTGGCCGACCCCCTACCAGGTGGAGTGACGACATTAAGCGAGTCGCAGGGATTAGCTGGATGCAAGCGGCTCAGTATCGTGATGTTTGGAAGTCCCTACAAAAGGCCTATGTCCTGCAGTGGACGTCCATCGGCTGATATGATGATGATGATGATGATATTAAATTTGGTACGAGTCAACTACCCTATTGTCCTTTATATCGTAAAGGATGTTCTTATGGCGTCTAAGTTTACGTTAATTAGTTTTCAAGGTATTGAATTTTAAAGTGAGTGCGCAACGATGCGTTTAATGTGCGTGACGTCATCGTACCGCACTCGCTCAGCGCATTCAAATTCTTTCATTCTAAACTAAATTCTTTTTTGTGTTGAAAGCCCATTTATCGAGGAAGACTATGAGCTATATAAAATCGCGCTACGACCAATAGGAGCGAAGCACTGCTCAAAAATATGGTGAAAACGTGGAAAAAATATTCCTTTCGAGAGCTTCCGTTGCGTGAACGTGACTGCGTGCGTGATCGTGTACTAATAGAGACATTTGTTCGCAGGTGTGGAGCAACAAAGTGGCCTGGGAGGGCTGGGTGAAGTGCAGCGAGCGGCTGGGCCCTGCCGCCGTCCCTGCGCTGGCCGAGCTGCCTGTGCGCGTGTGTGCGATGCTGCCCCCGCACCTCTCCGCGCTGTGCCCGCAGGTTACTGCACTGTCTTATGTACTAGAGGCCTAGGTGGCGGGGGAGGGCTGGGTGAAGTGCAGCGAGCGGCTGGGCCCTGCCGCCGTCCCTGCGCTGGCCGAGCTGCCTGTGCGCGTGTGTGCGATGCTGCCCCCGCACCTCTCCGCGCTGTGCCCGCAGGTTACTGCACTGTCTTATGTACTAGAGGCCTAGGTGGCGGGGGAGGGCTGGGTGAAGTGCAGCGAGCGGCTGGGCCCTGCCGCCGTCCCTGCGCTGGCCGAGCTGCCTGTGCGCGTGTGTGCGATGCTGCCCCCGCACCTCTCCGCGCTGTGCCCGCAGGTTACTGCACTGTCTTATGTACTAGAGGCCTAGGTGGCGGGGGAGGGCTGGGTGAAGTGCAGCGAGCGGCTGGGCCCTGCCGCCGTCCCTGCGCTGGCCGAGCTGCCTGTGCGCGTGTGTGCGATGCTGCCCCCGCACCTCTCCGCGCTGTGCCCGCAGGTTACTGCACTGTCTTATGTACTAGAGGCCTAGGTGGCGGGGGAGGGCTGGGTGAAGTGCAGCGAGCGGTTAGGCCCTGCCGCCGTCCCTGCGCTGATTATATATATCTTCTACCGATTGAGCTGAAATTTTGTATACACGTTAAGTTTGGATGACAATGCACAATATGTTCTAAATCAAATATGGCGGACCACACAAGATGACGGAATAGTTATTTTAATGCATTTCTACAATTTGGGTCGTCGTTTCAACCCATATACGGCTCACTGCTGAGCTCGAGTCTCCTCTCAGAATGAGAGGGATTAGGCCAATAGTCCACCACGCTGACCCAATGCGGATTGGCAGACTTCACACACGCAGAGAATTAAGAAATCTCTCTGGTATGCAGGTTTCCTCACGATGTTATCCTTCACCGTTTGAGACACGTGATATTTTAATTTCTTAAAATGCACACAACTAAAAACTTGGGGGTGTATACGTCGGACCGGATTCGAACCTACACCCTCCGGAATCGGAGGCAGAGGTATCATGGCTCTTACTATGTAATAAATGTTATTATATTTAAATGAAAATGAATTAATAATACATATTTTGTAATTTGCAGGCGCCATCGTATACACAGACCGCTTCGGAGCCTGTGCCGCCCGGGATGGAATAACGAAATATATATTAATAAAACACAATAGACAAACATAATGTATTTTCATTGATAAAGACATAATGCTGCAGATATTTGCATCCGTATCTAGGGTTGCCAACATTTATTAAGAAAAATATAGTATTTTTTTGATTTAAGTTAACTGGACCGATTGAGTTTTCTTAATTGGTCCAGGTCTGGCTGGTGGGAGGTTTTGGCCGTGGCTAGTTATCACCCTACCGACAAAGACGTACAGCCAAAAGATTTAGCATTCCGGTACGACGTCGTGTAGAAACCGAAAGGAGTGTGGATTTTCATCCTCGTCCTAAAAAGTTAGCTCAGTTAAGGTATGGTTGACTCATATCAACTTTAATATAAACAGTATTAATTTCGTATACCTAGTATATTGTGTATTGGAATAAGGGTCCAAAATATAAAATATAGTAAAAGATTATTTTAAAAATACAAGTTGAAAATTGCGTATTTGAATTTTTTTTTTAAACGCCAAAGACACTGTCCGCCATTTGGTGACGTCATACATTTGTAAACAAATATATTTTTTTTTGCTTTATTAACACGTTCGCTGCGGCACTGATTTTTCTGTACTTTCGTCTGGTGCGGTACGAGGTTTTTGACCTCATACTAGAACTTCATGTGGTGTATTCACTAGGTCAATTGACCTCGTACCGCAGCAAACGTGTTAAAACGATCAAAATTCTTTGACTCATAGTTTTCCTGGAATCTTGTTACATTCAGAGACGTGATTACTATACTTTCGGTGTAAATATTAAAAATCATGGTACTTATTTAATAAAAAAACTGAATATAAACAAAACCTGATTGACGTAATGTCTCAGATAAAAAAATAAAGGCGGACAGTGTTTTGTGACGTATAAACAATTTTATTTTTAATTTATTCCCTCTATTATAAGGAGGGAGCCTTAGCACTGTAGTGGGCCCGGATAATAGGTTGTTATTGATGAGTAATATTCGAGTTCAAGCGATTGCTGTGCTGTGAGCGAATCCAGTGTTGTACACTGATAAGATTAGACCGGACGTGATAAAGGGGAATCCCTACCGTCCAATGCAACGTCGGCCCAGGGAACCCAAGTATACCCCCGTATAAAAGTATAAGGAGATGAAAATATGATGTATAATTAAGGACCTGGTTAAATAATTGGCTTAATAAAAGTATGTATTTTTATATCTTGCGTAAAAAGTTCCAACAAGCTTAACAATCAAGAAAACGAGCAAACAAACCAATCATAAGACTTAAAAAATGTCGTAAAAATCTTTGGTTGTTCGTCCCTTGGGGACAAATTAAAAATGTCGTAAAACGTAGCAAACTTTTTTTTGATAAAGTAATAATTTCATTATTATAGTCGAATTATTAAGATATGTTTCATCATCATCATTGTCAACCCATATTCGGCTCACTGCTGGGCTCGAGTCTCCTGTCAGAATGAGAGGGGTTAGGCCAATAGTCCACTACACTAGCCCAATGCGAATTGGCAGACTTCACACACGCAGAGAATTAAGAAAATTCTCTGGTATGCAGGTTTCCTCACGATGTTTTCCTTCACCGTTTGAGACACGTGATATGTAATTTCTTAAAATGCACACAACTGAAAAGTTGGAGGTGCATGCCCCGGACCGGATTTAAACCCACACCCTCCGAAATCGGAAGCATGGGTCATATCCACTGGGCTATCACGGCTTAAGTATAGTTACTGTAGTCTTATTACTGGTAATAATAACCAGTAGGTACCTACTACGAGTAGGTGTACCTACTGCAACGTCATCGCACATACCTAGAAAATGAAAGGAACTCTGATGATATCATTGTAACATTATCGTAGAAGGTCCTCAAACTCGAGATGTTTGCAGAATTACATACGTTATCCAAACCACTGCAGCGGTACCTTCCCTTGGCTCTACGCTAGGGACACCATATTGTCTAAAACAGCAGACTTGATTATATCCGTTGGTATAGTTCAAGATTCTACAAACTGATAGCTTCGCGTATCTACCTAAAGTTTTCAGATGACAGCAAATCCCTAACAACCCTTTATTTCAATTAACAAATACAGAGCCACAAAAAATAATATTTTAAATTTAATGTGGTAGATGTGCTTGTTTCTTGTCGCAAATAGAGTGTAACTTCAGAGTAATTTTAGACAATTTTAGCCTTTCTTTTGACTCGGCATCAAGTCGTTTCCTAAATAATTTCTATTTTATCAGGATTATTGGAAACGTACGTGACTCTCTTACGTAAGTAGGTATGTTGTAACAAAAGGTAAAAGGATTCAGCATTTTGAACAAAAGTTCGGATGTTCTTCCTGTCTCACTGCTACTCGTTATTCAGTCACAATTACGTGAATATTGTCGCAAACCCCTACCTTCAAGTGGCGAACCCACAGGGGTTCGTGAACCCCACTTTGTGAAACCCTGGTCTAGTTTACCTATTGGTTATTAATGTAGGCGATAACACCCCCTCGTGGGCGTTTAAGACTTTCATCGAGGCAGTAGAAGACCCCAGGAAGAAAAAAAAGAAATCTTTTCTTTTTTATATTTTCTTTTTATCAATTCTTGGTAATATGGATGTATTTACTGACGATATAAAAAAGGCTCACGAAATTGTCTATAATAAGTTTTATGTTTTCACTACCGATATTCATCCTAATATTCCCTCAGGCTCTGAACTCGAAGCCTTGAAAAAAAAAATTTCTTTTATTGAGCTTAAAACCCTATTGAACTAGCTTTATTGACCTATACTATCGTCGACTTCGTACCCACTTCTAACACGGTCAATTTTTTCCAACTAATTGCAGGCTCATACGAGAGCAGAATATGAGTCATGTCCTATTTTTGTATATGTAAAAGATGGTCAATCTAGTTACTAGTCGATTTTATCTGAGCAAGGGTTCTCTTTCTAACTAATCGCAAACGTTATAGGTCAGAAGGGAATACATATATATACGTTAGATAGCTACTTATGAAGTGCATATATGTGGTATCTAGTACTTTTCACGCAAAAGTAATTATTTCACAACATACAAAGTGAGCAAGTGCATAGGTAGTTTTGTGGTGGATTTTTTTTTCAATTTTTGTAAAATAAATAGGTAAGTATTTTATGTACCTTATTGTTAAATTTTAAAAAAATATACCTACTTAATTTATTTTTAAATTTAATATTAAAATCACAATTTTTCATCATTTTTAAATAGAACATTAAAATCATTAATTATACAATATTATTATAATAATATAATTTCATTGTGTAATTTCGATTCATAATATTAATTAATTTTATTAAAACAAAAGAATAATAACAATTTTGAAAAAAATATTAAAATACAAAATGAAAAAATAAAAGTAAGTATTTTAGTAATATAAACAAAATTACCATAATTTTGGCTGGTGGGAGGCTTCGGCCGTGGCTAGTTACCACCCTACCGACAAAGACGATGTATGATGTCGTGTAGAAACCGAAAAGGGTGTGGATTTTCATCCTCCTCCTAACAAGTTAACCCGCTTATTGCATCATCACTTACGATCAGGTGAGATTATAGTCAAGGGCTAACTTGTATATAATAAAAAAAATATATACCTATATGAAGGAGGTCGGAAGGTTCAAATGTAAAATATTCGTTGAAATTTAAATTTTAAACCAACTTTAAATTTTATATTTATTATATTATATATTGCATAGGTACCTACCTAAGTATGTACATGAGTATTATAAAATACTAGCTGACGCCGCGCAGTTTCACCCGCGTGGTTCCCGTTCCCGTAGGAATACAGGGATAATATATAGCCTATAGCCTTCCTCGATAAATGGGCTATCTAACACTGAAAGAATTTTTTAAATCGGACCAGTAGTTCCAGAGATTAGCGCGTTCAATCAAACAAACAAACAAACAAACAAACAAACTCTTCAGCTTTATAATATTAGTGTAGATAATATTTTCTTTATTCTTTCCAATGGGAAAAGGCAAAGGTATTACGTATGTACGTAATAGAGCGAGAGCCTCAGTATTTTAAAAAAGGTAGTTATTATTTTGTACTCATTACTTACTTTGTCACGTACATGTATGATTGATGTAATCTATAACAATGATTATATCTATTGAAAATTATAGGCACGAGTAGCTTCACTAGCTTTACATTTGTTTATTTAACTATACTTATCTATATCTTGAATCTTCTACACGGACCCACAAATTAGTATAAACTAATGTATGTATACCTAAGTAGGTATTACGTGCATGTATATGGCCACAGTTAGATGGTTAACATTGGGTAAGTAATACCTATTAATTTGTATGGAAAAACATTCGGTAGATATCAATTTGTATATACAGCTATACGTTTAAAAGAAAGCGTGTTATTTACACTACTTGTAACTCAAGAACGGCTGGACCGATTTGGCTAACAATTGATAAAGAGGTAACTTAGAGCCAGGAGACGGACATATAATACTTAGGGTACCTAGGGTAGGTTAGAGGTAGGGCAGGAGTAAGGTAGGGGTAGGGTTGAATAGGGTAATGGTAGGTAAAGTCCTGGTCGTCCGTTATTATTTAAATAGAAGGCAATGGTAGTAGCATATCCAAGGAAGTAACTACCTACCTACGTCGTATATCATGGATCTATAGACTGTATACTTACCCTAGGTAATCCGTGTACATAGGTACCTATAAACCTTTCCAGAGATCGCAAACCATTCATTCAAGTGTACACAAAATATTTGTGCACTTCTCCTATTTACAGATTTGATGTCTTTCCAGGTCATTCATCATGATTCAATTCGATTCTTGCTGCTTCTGCATACCTCTAAGGACTGGCTGCCTTATCCTGGGTTATTTGCATCTGGTAAATTTATTATAATCTATACCTCCTTACCTACTAATATTATAAAAACATACAGCAAAAACAAACAACTGAAACACTCATCCAGGTGACACCACGGATAGACACAGCCACGCATTTTCTAGTCTCTTGCTATTAAGATTTTTGTGGGCTTATAAGTTACTATGCTATGGAACGAGCTATGTTAGGAGTATCTCTGCGTGATCGCATCAGAAATGAGGAGATCCGCAGAAGAACCAAAGTCACCGACATAGCTCAACGAGTTGCGAAGCTGAAGTGGCAATGGGCGGCGCACATAGTTCGAAGAGCCGATAAACGTTGGGGTCACTAAGTGCTGGAATGGCGACCCCGCACTAGTAAACGCAGTGTTGGTCGACCCCTCACCAGGTGGACTGACGACATCAAGCGAGTCGCAGGGATGCAGACGGCTCAGTATCGTGATGCTTGGAAGTCCTGCAGTGGACGTCCATCGGCTGATGATACTGCAAAAACATGCATCTGAAACACTCATCCAGGTGACACGAATATACACAGCCTCGCATTTTCTAGTCTCTTGTTATTAAGATTTCTGTGGGCATTACCCAATGGCGTAGCTTGCCTTGGAGGGGCCCTGTATCAAAGTTAGTTCGGGAGCCCAATAGATGAGCGGCAAATCCCGAAAATCTCTTGGTTTTTTTTCTCCGGCAAGCACCAAAATAAGTGAGGTTGTGGTTAAATTTTTACAAATTTATGCTTTCACCCTTTTTTTTATTCTTTACAAGTTAGCCCTTGACTAATCTAACCTGATGGTAAGTGATGATGGAGTCCAAGATGGTAGCGGGCTAACGTGTTAGGAGGAGGATGAAAACCCACACCCCTTTTCGGTTTCTACACGACATAGCACCGGAACGCTAAATCGCTTGGCGGTACGTCTTTGTCGGTAGGGTGGTAACTAGCCACGGCCGAAACCTGCCACCAGCCAGACCTGGACCAATTAAGAAAATCTCAATTGACCTCCGTTTTGTAAATCCACCGCGCATACCACTGCGCCACGGTGGCCGTCAAAAGGGGTCTTGAGGGGTCCCTGCAGTCTAGGGGCCCCGTATCATTGATACGGCTGATACGGCAGTCACTACGCCCCTGGCATTACCCTTATATGTTTAATTTCCACAGATCGCGTCGATAATCCTCGCTATAGTTTCTATAGTGACGTTGGCGGCGGTCGGTGCGGTGATCGCCTCCACTGACCCGGCGAAGATCGACGAATCTGCCGTGGCAGCGCTTATAGCTGTCTACGTCATCGTCCTCATTCTTGTAGCTGTTCTACTCACCTTCTCCATACTGCTGGTCGTTGGATTACACAAGGTATAGTCTTTCATCATCATATCCTTGATCATAACCTACTTAAGTTGGGCCGGCAAAATACGTCAATCTCTTCCACTTTGCTTTTTTTATTATTTAGTAAGCCTGCAATCTTATCTGATGGTAAGTGATGAAAGAACCAAAAATGCTCATTTAAATTAAGTATGACAGTGACTTAGCTTATGTACCTACTTATTTTGGGCGCACCGCAAATTTTTTTTTACTTTTGTCATTTGTAAAGTGAAAGCTCTTTAAGCAGTTTTTTTATAATAATTTCTGTTTTTTTTCGGGAAGCACCAGTGTATTATGTGTTTGTTCCTCCTTTATATTGCATCTGCTGCTTAACCGATTTGTCTGAAATTTGGAATGGAAATAGATTTTACTTTGGATTGACATAGGTTACTTTTTATGCCGGAAAATCCATGGTTCCCGCGGGATTTGTGAAATACAGAATTTCATGCATAGTATTTTTCTATACCTAATATTTTTTTTTTCAGGAGCGACGAAGCTTCGTCAAGGCTTACTTGATCTACTATTTGATCTTCATCATACTGTATACTATAATGTTCATAGTGAGATGCGCTAGCCTGCCGCCCGATGTTGGCTATATTATTGGAACCTTGATCCAGATACGTAAGTACTTTCCATCGAAACCTTAGAAAAGGTTCTTATACATATATTATGTCATAATTATCATCATATCAGCTGACGCACGTCACTGCAGGACATAGACATGTAGAGACTTCCAAACATCACGATACTGAGCCACCTGCATCCAGCGAATCCCTGCGACTCGCTTGATCGATCGATCTGGTGGGGGGTCTACCAACACTGCGCTTTTCCAGCACCTTGGGACCCCAACGTCCATCGGCTCTTCGAACTATATGCCCATTGCCACTTCAGCTTCGCAACTCGTTGAGCTATGTCGATGATTTGTTCTTCTGCGGATCTCCTCATTTCTGATTCGATCACGCAGAGACACGGAGCGTAAGTAGCTCGTTCCATCGCCCGCTGGGTGACTAAATATATTATGTACCTACAACTATACAGGGTTAATTTTCATAGACTTTCATTATTTTGAATTTTAAATTTAAAAAGCAAAATAAAAATACAATTTGAAAATTATTGCATAAATCATGGTAGTTTTTAAGTTACAAGGATTTGAAAAATTCCCAATGAAATCCTAATTCTTAAAAACTCAAGGGCACTGTACATTGTAGGTAGAGTACTAGTAGGTAAGATATGAGTCTAATATGCTGTAGGCACTTACCTAAAAATCAAGTTCAATGCTCTCTCGCCGCCCGGTGCGGTTCTCGTTCGACGCGATGCGATCACTCATCAATTATTAAAAACTAACTAAGAAGATGGGTAAAGTACGTAATGTCTTTTATTATTAGATATTTTTAAAAAGTTATGATAACAATTTAACACGAAAAACACAATTACTTAGATGATAAATAATTGCAGGCAGGTTAATCATTAATATTGTCTAAGTACCTATTTAGTTTATTTATGAATATTTTAAAAGTTGCTCAAAATGTAGGCCATTTCGTTGAACACACAAACGGGCACGTTTGCCTAAATTGTTTTTTATTAAATTAAGTGTTTCTGTGTCACTTTTAATATCATTAAAGGCTGCACTTATTTTGTCACGCAGATTATCAACACTTTGTGCCTCTTCCACATAGCCACGTCTCTTTATTTCACCCCACAAGTAAAAATCAAGTGGGGTTAAGTCTGGAGACCTAGCTGGCCACGGTACCGGGCCTCCGCGTCCAATCCATTGGTTACCGTACTTATTGTTCAAGAATTGTGGCTCTAGATGGCAGCCTGGGGTTTAAGCCTTGTCTCTGCAGCCGAGGTATGCTTTCAGTCCGATATAACACTTGCGCGCGAACTAAGCTTTCACCACTTAAATTGTAACAGCGCACCATTTCATAAAATTCTCGATTTGAGTACACTGATCGAGACATAACGGTTACGGGTCACTTAATTAAAAACTTAAAACTTTGCAAGCACGCGCAGTAATTAGGTCAAGGACACGAACGTAACTGACTGATTCAATTCAATAATTTAAAACAAAAGCCGCCCTCTCCCCTTCTCCCGTACCGTGCGCCCGCGGTGCGGTGCGTTTGTTGTCGGCAAGACGAAAAGGTTGGAGCGATAAGATTGTTTACACGTGGGACCTACACCTACCTACTTGTTTTGACTAGAGACAGTTACCTACTTACCAGCCGCTTCCTTGCGATAGTTAGGTATCTTTACGCGGCTGGATTTTGCAGTGATACACTATGTCCATACATTGTGTATTTTCATGGAAAAATTATTTCAAAAAATGTCAAAATTAAGGAGGGTATTTGAAATCATAGATCGATAGTATTATCGATTCTAAGTTATTTATGAAATTATTGCAAATTTACGAAAATTAACCCTGTATGTATAAGAACTATAGGAGTCAAAAGTGGCTCTTATAGTAAAGTATATTCTTGATATACTTCACCCGACGTCCGTCACCCACTTATTCGATGCGTGTATCGATAAGGAAAATGCATGTATTTATTTCATACTAGCGGACGCCCGAGACTTCGGTCTCGTGGTTCCCGTTCCTGCAGGAATACGGGGATAAAATACAGCCTATAGCCTTCCTCGATAAATGGGCTATCTAACCCTGAGAGAATTTTTCAAATCGCACCAGTATTTCCTGAGATTAGCGCATCCAATCAAATAAACAACCAAACTCTTCAGCTTTGTAAAATTAGTATAGATTGTAAATGAATTTCTGTCTTAACAAAACTATGATAAAAGTAAAATCACCTGCAAAATAAATACCAACCTTTCTTTATTTAAAACACATAGGTGAGACCTTTGATATGACCGCATGAGCTTCGCGACTCACATACAGAAAGCCAGAAAAAGAGCAGCTTATGTGATGGGTCTTCTCTACCCTGTGGTTTGCGCTAAAAGCAAATTATCCCTCCGCTCCAAGCTCACTCTATATAAGACCTGCATCCTCACAATAATGACCTACGCTAGTGTATTTTGTGAAAATAAATGATGATTGAATGAACCGCCCAAATGCGACCTTAAAACCCCTCCAAGGTAGGGAGGGTAGGGGTATGGTTGGGTAGGGGTAGCTTGGGTATAAGTCAAAGCAAAGCTTGACCGGGTAGTTAATATGTACATAAAAAACTAATAATGTCTGGATGATTGTAAAATAATTAAGATTGTAAAATTTCGAAATTAATTAAAAATCTTACGTATTTAAATGACACGTATTTTACAACAATTAGCTGGATATCAAATTTAAAATTACATATAGCACATATACATAGACAAAATAAAAAATAAAAAACACGTATAAAAAAAAACACGTATAATATCCAATTTTACTTTGTTTCAGTTCTCAGCTGTTACTTCCTGCTGGTCATCAGGAGTCACTGGGTCACAATGGGTGACAACTTCAACAGTGCTTAAACTGTGTGGATATTATTAACTCGATCTCTTTGACTATAAACGTTGTTTAGTTGTATTGTCATCTGTTCTGCTGACCTATTTCCTATTTTGATTTTTATTATCAACCCATCAAAATAGAAAACAAATCAATTGACAAAATGTCATCCACATACCATACAAATTACAAATGTCATCCGGTACTTACGGTGTATATCATATGGTATTTAGATGACACTTTGTTGTCCACTTCAATCAGTTGATAATAAAGACCAAAGTAGTGAATTAGGCCACTGTTTTATCTTCTTCATTCTGTTGTCAATTTTCGTATGATTGAACGAAGAAGAGAAGAGAGTTAGCTACATTTAGCTATCTATTTTCTGTGGTTATAAGGAAGAATAGGATTTGATGTTAGACAATGTTTAAGAGTATAGAATGAGTTTATAATAAGTACTTAATAATTTAATTTAGAATACTAATATATAATTATATAATTTAACGACAATTTCAAATATATTAACATAATAATATGATATAGTTGTTTAATTTTAAAAATTATATATTTTTTTGTTCAATTTACGGTACAATACGGTACCGTACGTGTACGGTACGGTACAAATAAACAAACTCTTCAGCTTTATAATATTAGTATAGATTTACGCACCTAATTGTTGTTAGTGTTAAATTTTGAAATATACCTACATTATGAAAAAAGTTTGTATATGCGGATGCCAAGAAGACGCGTGACGTTTTTTTATGGGTTTCGCTGGCTTCACCACGCTGCTTGTAAAGACTCATTCTGGAAATTTTTATATTCTGTGACCTAATATCACACTTTGGTTATAATTCAATTAAAAAATATTAAGCCGAGGACTTCTATTTCTACGAATTTTTCGCTATTTACCGCTGCACGCACCAGATGAATCACAAGTAAGTACAAAAGACATTATAAATAAATTACAGATCCATAAAGTGATTTAACAATCTTAGCTACCTCCTTACACAAATATATAGAAATCAATTCTTTCATTTCTAATATATCTAGCGACCAAGTGGGAGGATAGTGATTAATTTGAGACAAAGATTTTTTATTTCGTATAAAACTCATATAGTATAGGTAAGTATTTCAATTAAATTTAGTGAAATGTTGTGAGAGCCTACAAATAACTGAGCAATGATCATAAATGTATTTTGCGTAAAAATATTGACATCATAAATTCATTTGTGTATTTTTTCAAGGAAAACACAATAATAATTATGTAATCATAAAGGCTTGTTCGGACTATTTTAGCAGTTTAGTCAAGTAGAGTATAATTTAGCAGCAGCACGTTTAGCAAAACGTGTCTGAACACAAAAAATTTAGTCGAGTAGGTTAGTAAATAGTTAAGTCGAGTCAATCCATTTTACTCCACTTTAAAGGGCGAGTAGCGCGTCCACGCTCACTGGTATACTGGCTATTCATTCGTTGCTCCTAAAAACATAAATTGACGCTACGCTGGAGCGAAGTAATAACTATGAGAGGAAATGGTCCAAAATTGTATGGAGCCCAGGATCAGTCATTGTACCCTGGCGGAAATTCAAGAATTTACTTTAATTCTTTCGAAATAATATTAAAATTCACCCAAGAAATGCAACATTGTTATGGCTAATAATGGCGGATTGTTGACGTTTTCAACGCAGTAGTCGATTTGATGTTTGCTGTCAATTGTCATGTCTTAGTTGCTTTAAGGGCGCCATCTTGATATAACTCAAAAACTTGGGTTTTAATTTCATTCATTTCTTTTTATTTAGATAAATTTATTCACTTAATCAGATTTTAATAAAATTCTTGTATTTTATAAATTTTAATGATACAAGAGTGGACCTGAAATGGACCATCTCCTTTGTTACAAAATATTTAGATTATATTTAGATTTATAAGTGTTTATGGTACGTTAAGACCACAGAATACCGTAACAATTAAATTCAGCCATTGTGATTAACGTAATCAGTTTATTTACTTTATTGAATTGCAGGTTGTTCATCTTGCAAACCACCACTCGCTTGTGAATTGTACTCGAATAAAGTGCGAACGATTTTTGGGCAGTAGCAAGTAGATCAGAACGCTACTCGCCTAAAATACTAAAGTAGTCCGCACTAGGCTTAACTCTTCCTGGAAATAATGTTTTTAAATTACTATAACCTCATCCAAATTGGAAGATGTATTTGCTCGGAAATAGAGTTTACCTTTTTCGAGTTCTTTAAGAAAAAAATCAAAATGTAGATACTTAATAAGTGTTACTTAATATTTTTTTAAACAAGCTGACGTTATGAATATTATTAAAACGACAAGATTTTTAATGTCGATATTTCCCAGTTGCATGGATCGTGGTCACGACGGGACGTTAATTTACTTTGTAGACTTTATATCAAACATTAATACTCAAAAAATCATAACTGATGATATTTCCGAGGCCGCCATATTGGATTAGAATAATGAAAATTATTTCATCGACAAAACCAAACTGTACTAATATATAATTACACTCTTGTTGGAGAAGCGCTGGACCAAGTGTATTGAAATCAAGGGGGACTACTTAGAAAAATAAAATCATTTTTAAACTGAAAATCACAGTCTATTAGGCGAGAAGAGAGGGCCCACCCTCGTAAAATCTCAAATTGCGAATAATTTTACAAAATTCGATCAGTTTTATTATAAGTATAGGTTTTCTTACTCATCATCATCTCCTTACCCTTATCCCACTTAATTGGGGTCGGAAAAATATGTCAATCGTTTCCATGCGTCTCTATTACTCGTCAACTCATCATCCACTCCTTTTACACACATGTCCTCTTTCACACAATCCAACCATCTCTTCTTTGGTCTTCCTCTCCTCTTATGACCTTCCACTTGCACATTCAACATTTTTCTAGTAATATGACTTTCCTCTCTACGCATTACATGTCCATACCAAGCTAACCTTCTACTCCTCAATCTGTCACTGGCGCCACCTTCAGACTTCCTTCTTATATACTAATATATAGATTTTCTTACTATCTGTGATTATCACAGGAAAATTGGTGTTAAATACATTGTTTAATTTTTGTCTACTGGCGGCCGCCGAATTTTAACATTCAAATGTTAAAATTCGGCGGCCGCCAGTAGACAAACTAGTCTACGTCTCAAAATAAATAATTAAAAATTACTGTATATGTATATTCCCGCGAGAACCATGGACTTTTTCAGGATGAAAAGTAGCTCATGTGTTAATCCAGATTAAAATCTACTTATATTCCAAATTTCAGCCAAATCGCTTCAGTAGTCGCAGCGCAAAGGAGTAACAAACACACACACTGACACACAAACTTACGCCTTTATGATTTAGTGGTTCCATTGGGATATTGAAGCTAGTTTTTTGGTTTGCTGAGCCATTTTTGATGGGATCTTTCAGCTCTCAAACATTGTTCTTTCAGGTTCATCATGATACATATTGACAAGTGTTGTTTTTGCTTACCGCTGCGAACCTGGTGTCTGATCCTGGGATATTTACACCTGGTAAGATCAAATTCAAACAATCGAAATTCTTTTAATTCTAGTACAGTAGAACCGCAAGACGATCACGCTTAAAACGATTTCCCGCATAATACGTCATTTTGCGCCAGTCCCTACAACTTGAGACATGTTTTCATACATTTCCTAACGCCTTATACGATTCGTTATTTATTAGGATAACCAACAGCTATTACAATTTCACATGTTAATGATTTACATTGAAATAAATATATGAGTAGTTATTGCACAGCTAATTATAGGTTAACACAGCGTACACAAATTAATATTTTGTCAATACCACAGTTGTCAGAAATGAATGAATGTCAAATTAAACAATGCAAATTATTACGCAAAAAATGTCAGACTACAATAAACTAAAAGCAATAAAATTAAAAAAACAAGTCACATAAAATTAAATATAAAAAACAAAAAAATGATACCTATCTAAAAAAATTAAAAAAAAAATTACATTATTAAAGATTACAATACAATTACAACATAATATTTTAATAGTAATTGTATTGTTATCTTTAATAATGTATTTTTTTTTGGAAGATGGATTTTTTTTTGTAGTTGGTAGTCAAGGGCTAAGTGATGATGCAATCTAAGATGAAAGCGGAGTAACTTGTTAGAAGGAGGATGAAAATCCACACTCCTTTCGATTTCTACACATCGTACCGGAACGCTAATTCTTTGTCGGTAGGGTGGTACATAAAAAGCAGCCGAAGTCTCCCAAAGGTCAGATCAGGACCAAATAAGAAAACCTCAATCGGCCCAGCCGGGGATCGAACCCAGGACCTCCGTCTTGTAAATCCACCGCGCACACCACTGTGCCACGGGGGCTGAAAATAAAAAAAACACGCTTTTAGCACGCACTGATTTTCGTATTCCTGACAGCAAACCCTTTCATTTGATACCCCTATCATGGGGTGGATTTCAAACAACCAGTCCGCCATCTTGGGGAGGCCGCCATCTTGGGGAGGCCGCCATATTGGATTTTTAATGACGTTTGTCAGCTAGTCATGTATTGCCATCAGAACTCAAAGCGTGTGCACAATTTCATCCTAATCGAAGACTGGGAAGTGGGTCAAATTAAGATTCTAAGATTTTCTTACATATACAAGTGAAGCTATTAAAAGAATGTTACAAATAGCTAATTTCATGTATCTCATTTATTTATTTACCTCTTTTTTAATTTATAAAAATGTTATTATAAAAATATATAAAAAAATAAATCCTCCCGCTGCGGGACATTTGAGTGCCCTAGCAACCGGTGGTCAGGGCTCCAGAGTGAGGAACCTCCTCACAATACGCGCCGTCTCAAGAATCACTGCCTTTTGTATCCGACTCCTGATCCAGGTTTTCGCTATAAGACCATTGACTGAAACAACTATCGGAACAATAACAATTGACTCAACATTCCACATGGCGGTAATCTCGTGAGCAAGGTCCAAGTGTTTTAATACTTTTGCTTTTTCGGCTTTAACCAGATTATCGTCATGTGGAACAGTAATATCACGCGACGCGCTGACCGATCGACTAGCACTATATCAGGTCTAAAAAAATATAATAAAATAGCTAATTATTATTAGTATTAGAGATTAATTATTTGTTTTTGTATGTTACAGATAGGGTCAATAATCCAAGCGGTGGTGATTATAATGTCACTTCCACCCATTTCTTCCCTGGCCGACATTGAAGGCAAGCTAGGGATTGAGCACAAAGACGTAAACGGAGCGATAGCTATCTCCCTCATTAACCTTCAAATAGTTCTTTTCTTCTTTGCCTTCGCCATAGTCCTGGTTGTTGGGTTACATAAGGTAAGTGACATTATTAGACGTTCTAGAATTGCAAAGTATGGACACTAGGGAACAAAATTATGATTTTTCCATTGACTTGAAAAAGGGGGACAAAATACCACTTAGCTGTTTTGGGTAATGCGACAAGCGGAGTGTTGTTTGAACAAGCATAGTATTAGCTGATCATTGAACGTAGGCCATTTGGGAATCCTTGTGTGCCATGTGGAAAACCATAGCCTATAAACAGAGTAACACTTTTCAGATCAAATGGGAATGATGACAAGGTTTCAATATATTTTATGAGACATTTGGGTAAATAGGATCAATATTAACTTATTAATACACAGAAAAACCAATATTGTCTCGATGTATATGAAATAAATAAGAATAATCGATATATTCAAATTGCAGTCCCGACCTTCCTACCTTCGACCCGACACTCTCGGGGGGAGATGACCCACTGCATCATATCCGTCTCAGACCACTCTTTTCTTTGTCAGTTTATTATATCTTTTGTACAACACTGTGGCATTAAGAAATGATTTTTCTTAAAATAAAAGTGTTATGTATAACGAGGAATATACTAAATTCCACTTCTGATAACGGAGAAGCCGTAGCCTCAGAGCAGTTTCTAAGCTTTACGTATCTTTAGGATAACAGATACACAAAGTAACACTATCGATTGTTACCGGAACGACCGCTTAACTTACTTATACAGTTCTACCGTCTAACTACAATATTGATCAAGTATAGCACTGATACTATTAGATGTAAACCAGGATTAACTAGCGTATGTCAGTAAGGCAGCCACGAGTGAAATTACAGGCTGGCAACCGCTAGTAGCAGGGTTAAAGACGTCTTTTACAGTTAATTAATACCCCCCTACCCCGCTCGTGTTGCCTCTCAGCCAAGTAACTAACAATGCAATGGCCGGATTATACGAACAACCCACTGAACTTCCATTCCATCCATTTTGAGAACGCGATTACAACTGAGCTGCTAAACTAGCAGACTAGAGTGGAAGCAGGGTGCCCCTACTCCGTCAAGCGTACCGGCTACGTGTCAATTGGACGAGAGTCACGTGATCAACTTTTTTCTGTTTTATTTATTTAAACAGTAAATAATTAAAACCCAGTTACATGAGAACCTGATTCTAATATTATCACAATAGTTAATTTTATTATATTTTGTACAGGAGTACCGCGGTCACGTGAAAGCGTACCTGATATACTACCTGATGTTCCTCCTGCTGTACACAATCATGTACGTCGTGAGTCTGGCCACGCAGGCCTTGGACTGGGGCTACACCATCGGCACTTCATTACAAATATGTGAGTCAACCTTAATAGTAGGTACCTGTCAGTAGCGAGGGTTGAAATTTTGTAATAGGTAGATAACCAGGTATTTGAGATAGGTACGTCATAGCCCAGTGGATATGACCTCTGCTTATGATTCGGAGGATGTGGGTTGGAATCCGGTCCGGGGCATGCACCTCCAACTTTTCAATTGTGTGCATTTTAAGAAATTAAATATCACGTGTCTCAAACGGTAAAGGCATCGTGAGGAAACCTACATACCAGAGAATTTTCTTAATTATCTTCGTATGTAAAGTCTGTCCATCCGCATTGGGCCAGCGTGGTAGACAATTTACCTAACCCCTCTCATTCTGAGAGGAGATTCGTGTTCAACAGTGAGTCGATATGGGGTTTTAATGATGATGATGATGATGTTAAGAAATATCCATTTTGAGTGTGCATTTCAATGCCAGAAACGGACGAAATAGTGCATTTAATCGTTATTAAATTATTGTACGAAATAGTCGTCTGAGGCGGATATGACGTCGCTCGATCTTGTGTTGGCTCGTGCCTACGCTGGATGGCACGACTTGTATCCGTAGGGAAGGGAGTTAGAGAGGGCAAGCGATCGGGCGGGAGTGACTGGCGATATAGGGCTTTCGCCGTACAATCGGCTTCAGTGGTCTCGTGGCGTTGTTGTGTAATCTCTTAATGAGTTATTTGGGATAGGTTACTTGGGATAGGCAGGAGAATATCTTGACCAGTGGCGTGTTGGCTAGTATGAAGGGATCCCTTAAACCTGCACCCAAAGTCATAAGCATCTGAGACTGTTCAAGGTGTGGCGAACGAACTCTTTCGTTCGCCCACTTTAGGTTAGGCCATCTACATCTAGAATTCCCTTGACCGCGCATGCGTTGATATATTGTTTCGCCCATACATTACATCTTTACCAGTTCTTCATTCCACACCGCATCATCACTTTGATAGACCTTTTATTTTATATCCATGTACAATTGTTATAATAAGTAAAGTGAATAAATATACCAATCAACATCGTCGTCTTCATAACTATATATTAATATAAAACCTCCATGGCGATAAAGGTATTCTCTGCCTAAGGTTCTAATTTGGTTACGTTTTGATTTGGTTTATTAATAAAACCTTTGTTCAACATTGGTTTTCTTATATTTTAATCCACTTCTGAGTTTTTTGCTAACTCTATATAATTTTTATCTTGTTTCAGTGCTCGGCGTGTATTTCCTCCTTGTCGTTCACAGTCACTGGGTCAACACGGCTGCCGGTAACTTACACGGAAACAAACCTGCGACTTTCCACCCTTAAAAACTTAAAATTCGATGTACAAAGTACAAAATATAAAATTGTTAAATTTCAATGTGAATTTTTAGAATTAAATGTATGTGTTTATAAGTTAGCGTGTGTTTTTAATAAAATAAATTTTATATTTTACTAAAAACTTATTATTGCTATATAGATATACCTCCAATAAATTTTAATGTGACCAATATTCCCGTTACCCTCCAGTTAGTCTGTAGTTAAGAGTGGGAGTACCACAATAGTTTAGTGAAGATCGAACCCACGACCTCCCAGGGTGTAGTCCAGCCAGTTAATCGTAGAGTTATTGAGTCTTCACAATACAAATAAATTTTCTAAAATATAAATACATAAGTTGTCTGCAAAATTGTACTTATTTTGGTATTTTGTTATATTTGTCCACAATTAAAAATGCTTGATTAAGATATCACCAGCTGGTATCAATATTTTGGTTTTTATTATCAACCTATTAAAATAAACATCAAATTAGTTGAAAAATGTTATCTACCTACTGTATGATATCCACCAGTTGGCACCTGATGACAATTGTTATATAGAATCTCATTTATATAGAATCTCATTTTCGTATACATATATGTCAACTAACAAACGTCGAAGATAGTGAATTAGCCTGCTGATGTTAGGTGACGACACAGTCTAAAATGGTGTCAATCTAACAAAAAAGATTGAGATTCATAACTTTTATACCTTTAAAAAAAATAATAATAATATTTGCCATATCTTTTAAATATGACGAATATTTCCTTTCCCTCCAACTAGTCGAAAGGCTGTATGAGGAGTGGGTACGACAATAGACCGACGGGGCGGGGATCGAACCACCACCCCTCGGTGATGAGTCCAACCGCTCTTACCGTTGAGCTATTGAGACTCAAACCTTATAACCCATACATATTAAAACTATTAGGAATTCATGGACGTTTGGAATCCTCGAATTAGGGTACCGAACGTACGTAGTACAAGCTCGAGCACATTTTAATGTCTATGTGTTTTCTTCGAATGTACCAGACCAATCCAGTTGAAATTGGGTGCACATGTCAATTCTTGTGCCCTAAACGCAGAGATGTATGTGAAATAGGTGAAAGAGGAATGCCCACCGACCCATACAACGTCGACCCAGGGAACCCAGGTATACCCCCGTACATTGTACATGGGGAGATAATAATATAATGTAGGTAGGTACTAGCAGACCACACTCGATACAAAAGTACACGAAGCTCTACAAGTCGCGAAAAACCGAACCGCATGGCGTGACATCGTGCGGGAAAAAGTCATGAATGTGTGATAGGGGTCACGACCCTCAGTAATGAGGAACACGACGCGGAGAGAGAAGTACTAGCAGACGCCCGCGGCTTCGTCTGCGTAGAATTTTCACAAATCCCGCGGGAACCATGGATTTTTCCGGGATGACGAAGTCTCGGGCGTCCGCTAGTTAAAAATATTTCGACTACCCATGTAACAGACGCCTTTTCTACCCTTGCATTTTAAAATAAGTAATCGTAGTGGTAAGACTGTCGATGTCGACGAGATATTGCAACTAGCACTTCGCACTTCACTAGTAAGCTAGGTCATATCAAAATGCGATATTGGGGACACAATTCCCGATCTATTAACAAATTATATATTTTTTACTCCGAAAATATTCTTTTTATAATACATGTTCATTAGATATTTTTTATTAATTTTCCATAAAGAATATAAACCCTAGAGTTATGGAAAATACTCCCGAACACCACACTTTGACAATAAATTAATTTTGAATTAATAAATATCAAACCTAGGACTTCTATTTCTACAAATGAGGTACTTACCGCTGCACCAGATGAATCACAAGTAACTACAAAATACATTATAAACAAATTACAGATCCATAAAGTGATTTAACTATCTTACCTCCTTGCACAAGTATATAGAAATCAATTCTTTCATTCCTAATATATCTAGCGACCAAGTGAGAGGATAGTGATTAATTTGAGACAAAGATTTTTTATTTCGTATATAACTCATATACTATAGGTAAGTATTTCAATTAAATTAAGTAAAATGTGAGAGCCTACAAATAACTGAGCAATGATCATAAATGTATTTTGCGTAAAAATATTGACATCATAAATTCATTTGTGTATTTTTTCAAGGAAAACGATCACATTCATAATTATGTATCTTTCTGTAGTTCTGTATTTTACCATAAAGGCTTGTTCGGATTATTTTAGAAGGTTAGTCGAGTAGAGTATAATTTAGCTGCTAAACGTGTCTGAATACCAAAAATTTAGTCGAGTAGGTTAGTACCTAGTTAAGTCGAGTCAATCCATTTTACTCCACTTTAAAGAGCGACTAGCGCGTCCACGCCCACTGGTTCACTGGCTAATCAAGTCCAAACCTGGTGAATTAGTTGAATTTAGTTGCGCCCAAAAAAATAAAATATATATATATACGGTCGAATTGAGAAACCTCCTCCTTTTTTTGAAGTCGGTTAAAAACATAAAATGACGCTACGCTGGAGAGAAGAAATAACTATGAAAGGAGATGGTCCAAAATTCTATGGAGCCCAGGATCAGTCATTGTACCCTGGCGGAAATAAAAGAAAATATTTACAAAACTATTTTTGATTATACAAATCTACGAATTTAATTTAATTCTTTCAAAATAATATCCATTTTCTCCCAAGATATGCAACACGAATAAGGGTATTAGTGGCGGATTGATGACAGATGATGAAAATAATCGTATATCATTTTGAAATCACACAACACTGTATTTTATTGTTATAGTTGGCTATTTTAAACCGACTTCAAAAAAAGGACGAGGTTATCAATTCGTCGGAATCTTTTTTTTTAAGAAGACAAATTACGGTTAAGGCTCGATTATCAAGCGACCAAAAAATCGTCATCGCTAGTTATGTTTAATTAACTAATCAATTAGATGATGCTATCAGTACATACATGACATTATTTTTATGTAGGTACCTGTTCACAATCAATAAATTAATTAAAAACCAATAAATGGACTTGTGTGTTGCTATCACATCGGGTTAATACGTTTGTACTGATTTAATTCGAATTCGAAAAATGTATAGGTAAACATTGATTATACAATATAATCTGACCACAACGAAACATAATCTCAATTTTTAGTTAGTTTTTCATGCAGTATTTGTTGGTAGTTTAATTATGTTTTTAGTAGCTTTTCACACGAAAAAGAAACAAAAAGGAGTCCACAGTTACGGACGACCGCTAGTCTACAATAAACAAGAACAGAGACTTTCATATATTGAATACTAGCGGACGCCCGCGAATTCGTCCGCGTAGAAATCAATGTAAACTTTCAAGCCCTATGTTACCACTGTAGGCGTTGAATTTAAAAAAAATTTGAACTACACTATATTTTGTATTTTTTTATGATTTATGAACAAATTTTTAAAACTGTAACTCTAAAAATTAAGGACTTTCCGTACAAACTTTTAACCCCTATTTCACCCCCTTCTCATTTTATTTTCGCAATAAAAAGTATCCTATAACCTTCTCCGTATTATGGTCTTAAACCGCGCCAAATTTCATTTGAATTCATTGAGTAGTTGAATTCATCAGCGTGATGCCCGAATAACAAAAAAACACGGACAGACAGACAGACAAAAACTCAAAAAAAAAATATATTTTTAGCTTCAGTATCGATTATATAATACCCCCCAACAAAAATTTTCAAATTATCTTCAATGTACAGAATGTACAAAATGTACAAAATTTGTATTATAAGTATAGATTCTAGATGGCGCTGTCGTCCGTTATGCCACGCTAACGTTTGTTGCTACAAATGGTATAAGTAAAATCTCAAATTGCGAATAATTGTATAAAAGTCGACCAGTTTTATTATAAGTATAGATAGATTTTCTTACTATGTGTGATTTTATCACAGAAAATGTATATTCCCGCGAGAACCATGAATTTTTCCAGGATGATAAGTAGCCTATGTGTTAATCCAGATTAAAATCTACTTCCATTCCAAATTTCAGCCAAATCGCTTCAGTAGCCGCAGTGCAAAGGAGAAACAAACACACACTGACACACAAACTTACGCCTTTATGATTTAGTAGTTCCATTGGGATATTGAAGCGATTTTTTGATTTGCTGAGCCATTTTTGATGAGATTTTTCAGTCTCAAACATTGTTCTTTCAGGTTCATCATGATACATTTTGACAAGTGTTGTTTTTGCGTGCCGCTGCGGACCGGGTGTCTGATCCTGGGATATTTACACCTGGTAAGATCAAATTCAAACAATCGAAATTCTTTTAAAAGTACTACTTTTGTTTAGCAGTGTGGAATGTCCCAATTGATCCGTTGCTGCTACATTTAAGACGCGGAGGGTTGCGCTGGGTTTTAGTAGGTATTCTGGTCCAGGCCGGCGAGTTCCACATACCCCTCCGAGGGTACTTTTACTTACTAATCGCTGAGGGATTCGTAAAAGCATTTCCCAGTGAGAAAAAAAACAGTATACTCACTTGATTCGTCAATTTTGACTATTTTTTTTACAAGTAAGCCCTTGATTACAATCTCACCTGATGGTAAGTGATGATGCAATCTAAGATGAAAGCGGACTAACGGAGTAATATTAATTCGCTGCATAAACTAAAGGGCCACAAATCAAAATTTTCCAAAATCACTTTTATTTGAAAAATGGGGTTTAATTGCCTATTATTTTCATATAACGCGAAGACACTCGTCAAAATCGGATTAGAAATGACGAAGTTACGCATCCGCTCTTTTAGCATTTTCACCCTTTGGCAACTAAGTTCTGAGCAAAACAGCCACCTTTTTAGTTACGCCCCAAAAGTCGGTTCAAACGTCCGATAGACTAGCACTATAAAAAAAATATACTTAATTAGCTAATTATTATTAGTAGTAGAGATGAATTATTTGTGTTTGTATGTTACAGATAGGATCAATAATCCAAGCGGTGTTGACTATAATGGCTCTTGTATCCATTGCCTCCCTGGCCGACATTGTAGGCAAGCTAGGGATTGACCGCAGCGTCGTAAACGGAGCGATAGCTATCTCCGTCATTATTCTTCTACTAGTTCTTTTCTTGCTTGCCTTCGCCATAGTCCTGGTTGTTGGGTTACATAAGGTAAGTAACATACGTTTTAGAATTGCAAAGTATGGACACTAGGGAACAAAATTATGATTTTCCCATTGACTTGAAAATGGGGAACAAAATACCACTTAGCTGTTTTGGGTAACGCTGAAAGCGCAGTGTTGTTTGAACAAACATAGTATTAGATGTTTGATCCTTGTGTGCCATGTGAAAAAAAGCCCATAGCCTATAAACAGAGTAACACTTTTCAGATGAAATGGGGATGATGACAAGGTTTCAATATATTGATTTTTACGAGACATTCGGGTAAATAAGATAAATTTTAACTAACTTCACTATTACAATATTAATTCTTCTTCATCAATATTAACTAATTAATACATACAGAAACCAATATTGTCTCGATGTTTATGAAATAAATAAGAATAATCGATATATTCGAATCGCAGTCTGCATAGAGGCACTGACAACTTGACTCACAGGCCAGCTCTTAAAGGGGCTGGAAAATATCACCAGGGGAGCAAGTTCCCATGTTTCCCGTTCGAGGGTCGTACCTTCGACCCGACACACTCGGGGGGAGATGACCCTACTGCTTCATATCTGTCACAGACTACTTTTTCCTTACAGTTTACTATATCTTTTGTACAACACCGTGGGCAATAAGAAATATGTTTTCTAACTTTCTTCTTTTTTCCTTAAAAATGGTATAAAAATATTAATTGATTTTAAAACACGGCTAAAACTCACGTGATACAACGTTGGAGTATGACTAGTTTCGAATCCATACGGGGCCTTTAGTCATGAGCTGGTTCTTGCAAGCCGGCAAGCAATAGAAATTTGTTGTCACCCAAATTTTAATCGTGATCGTGGATGGTTGCTGCCGACATCTTAGAAACCGTTATTTCATGCTGTCGCAAATACTTGGAACAAGGTACTGTTAGTTCGTTTACTTACAAGAAGACGGAACCAATCATTCATAAAACGTTGGAGAGTGTAACAAAACCAGCACTCCCTACACCTCAGCCCTTCTCTCAACGCGCGCTGTGAGCGGCAGCGCGCGCAGCTGCTTCGCAGTTTAGATCGTGCCACGTTGACTGAAGGCTCCGAATATGGGAGACTTATAAGGCTGTGGGATCGAAACTTATCGGGCATACTCTAACTCTGTATCACGTGAGTTTTAGCCGTGTTTTGTATTCAATTAATGTGAATACTACTCACGATAGTTTAAATTCTAAAATGTGTGTGTATGTATTATACTTTGTACAGGAGTACCGCGGTCACGTGAAAGCGTACCTGATATACTACCTGGTGTTCCTCGTGCTGTACATCATCATGTACGTCGTGAGTCTGGCGACGCAGGCCTTGAACTGGGGCTACACCATCGGCACTTTAATACAAATATGTGAGTCAACCTTAATAGTACGAGTACCTATCAGTCAGGTTGGTTTGACGGCCTTCGTAGGGGGAAAATCTTCATGGACACCCATGTTGGGTAGAGCCGGACTCTTACCGGCTAAAAAGCCCTCCTACCTTCTAGACGTTCGGTGTTCCTGCCATAAAGCCGACCACCAACGTCGCGAGTCTTATTTTACTTCCCATCCTCCATCCTCTCTTTCATCCATATCCTTGATCTTCATCATATTATCCAGATAATTCCTGACTATATTCCATTTCTCAGTGCATTCCATTATAATTATTACATTGTTTACTGTCATCTCTTGTCCCAGGTCCTTCGTTACTTCCTCTCTTTCAGCTCGGAACCGAAGACAGGAAAAAATTGTATGTTCTGTGGTGGACTTACAAAACGGAGGTTTGTAATTGTCTAGGTCTGGCTGGTGGGAGGCTTCGGTCGCGGTTAGTTACCATCTTACCGACAAAGTCGTAAACACGCGTTAGCGTTGTGAGGAAACCTGCATACCTGAGAATTTTCTTAATTCCCTAGGTATGTAAAGTCTACCAATCCGCATTGGGCCAGCATGGTGGACTATTGGCCTAACCCCTCTCATTCTAAGAGGAGACTTGTGCTCAACAGTGGCCAGAATATATGGTTTGTTCATGATGATGATGATGTTAAGAGATATCCATTTCGAGTGTGCATTTCAATGCCAGAAATGGACATTATATATAGCTGACGCCGCGCGGTTTAACCCGCGTGGTTCCCGTTCCTGTAGGAATACGGGGATAATATATAGCCTATAACCTTTCTTGATAAATGGGCTATTAGTATAGATAACATTTTTGTTTCAGTGCTCAGCGTGTATTTCCTCCTTGTCATTCACAGCCATTGGGTCGACATGGCTGCCGGTAATTTACACGGGGCATAAGCTTTCCCGGAAACGAACCTGCGACTTTCCACCTTTAAACTTAAAATTAGATCCATTATCGTCTAATATAGGCTTAAGTCAGCTATTGACGGTCAATTATTCTCACGTTTCTGCAGCGCAAACGGCAGCGAAGACGTTTTATAAGTCGAGCCGTCATGCACGCAGCGATCAATACTCTATCAATTATAGTCGTGGGTGCTGCAGAAACGTGAGAATAATTGATCGTCAATGGCGTGCGTTAGGGACTCGTTCATTTATATACAAAGTACAAAATATTAATTTGTCTAATTTTAATGTGAATTTTAAGAATAAAATGTATGTGTTTATAAGTTAGGTGTGTTTTTAATAAAATAAATTTAATATTTTTTTTAAAAACTTATTACTTATTGCCAAAAACTCCAATATATTTTTAATGTGACAAATGTATCCGTTCCCCTCCAATTAGTCTATGTTAAGAGTGGGTACCACAATAGTTCAGCGAAGATCGAACCCACGACCTCCCAGGGTGCAGTCCAGCCAGCTAATCGTAAAGCTATTGAGTCTTTACAATACAAATAAAATTTGTAAAAGTAAGAAGTTGTCTACAAAATTGTAATTGTTAACCGACTTCAAAAAGGAGGAGGTTCTCAATTCAGTCGGTATTTTTTTGTTTTTTTTTTATGTATGCATGTACACCGATTACTCAAAGACGCCTGGACCGATTTCAAAAATTCTTTTTTTGTTTGAAACGGTATAGTCCCCATTTGGTCCCATTGCCATCATGTCAAGATCTGATGATGGAATCCTGGAGAAATTGAGGGGAACTTTTTAAAATTATATGGGTATATAATGATTTATTTATTTTGCTATCATCCGCGAAAATTCGGCGAACCCATGCGACAACGTCACCCAGGTCCGACAAAATACTCTCTACGTACGTTTCACCCCGAAACCGGAGCATCCTCAGGAGATGTTGACTCTACAACGTGCAATTGCAGTCGGACCTGGGTGACGTTGTCGCATGGGTTCGCCGAATTTTCGCGGATGATAGCAAAATAAATAAATCATTATATAATCATGATGAACTTCCGCAAAGTAACGCCTGCTTCTATCCAATAATTATATGGGTGTCTAGTGTGTTCGTATACTTTTCCATTTAGTACTTTTAAGCAAAACAATTTCATGAAGGTTTCAAATCGATCTGATGATGGAGCCATAAAACAGACGAGGGAACTCCTCGGCGATTTACAGCAGTTACCTTGTGTATGGGCTTGATTAATTTGTATTAATGAGACCTTTCCACATAGATAGGTTGTGACTGTCATTTAGGGGTTTGGTGATGAAGACCAAGTACAATTAAGGGAACTCCTTAACAGTTTACAGTAACTACCTTGTGTTTGGCCTTGATTAATTCGTATTGCTGAGAATTTTGTACCAAGATGGGTTGTGACTGTCTGATGTATTCATTTGAGATGAAATTTTACACTAAAAATGGAAAAATAATAAAAATTTTAATAAAAAAAATACAACCGACTTCAAAACCTAAAAACGTACCCACTAAACTAAAAAGCGAAAAATAACATCATAATATGTTCTACCTGCTGATCAGTATGAAGGCGGTGCTTAGCCGGTGTTGTCTTAATTTAAGCCATTTCTGACAGGACCACATGAAACAACACTGTCTGCCAAATCTAAATCTATAAGATATTCTCACATAGCTTGAATTAATACGTCACCGGCTTAGCACCGCCTTCATACTGATCAGCAGGTAGAACATATTATGATGTTATTTTTCGCTTTTTAGTTTAGTGGGTACGTTTTTAGGTTTTGAAGTCGGTTGTATTTTTTTTATTAAAATTTTTTTAGTGTTAAATTTCGAAATACAAATTATAAATTATGAAAATGTTTGTATATGCGGATGTCAAGGAGACGTGTGACGTTTGGTTTTTATGGGTTTCACCGGCTTCACCACGCTGCTTGTAAAGACTCAATCTCTATTCTGTTTCAAACACGTTAAAACTATTGGGAAATCAGCTTTAAGTTAAAGTCTACGACCCGTTTATTTTAATACAAGAATATTTAATGTAGGTTTGTGGGTTTTTCACTAATATTATAAATATGAAAGTAAGTCTGTCTGTCTGTATGGCACCTTTTCACGGCTACTACGGCTACTACCGTACTACTACTACTAAGTGAGTAGTACTACTACTCACCCGATTTGGGTGAAAATAGGTATGGAGATTAAAACCTTCGAGCATTTATACCTACTTATTCCGAGAAAATGCATTGCTCCCGCGGGATTTTTTAAAATACATCGCATTTTTATTAGGTACATATTTGACTTTGACTTGGTAAATAAAAAGTTTTTCAGATAACATGGGTACAGTTACAAGACGGTGGTCCTGGTTTCGATCCCTGGCTGGGCCGATTGAGGTTTTCTTAATTGGTCCAGGTCTGGCTGGTGGGAGCCTTCTGCCGTGGCTAGTAACCACCGACAAAGACGTACCGCCAAGCGATTTAGCGTTCCGGTACGATGTCGTGTAGAAACCGATAGGGGTGTGGATTTCATCCTAACAAGTTAGCCCGCTTCCATCTTAGGTGAGATTGTGATCAAGGGCTAACTTGTAAAGAATAAAAAAAAAATACCCATGCTATCTGAAAAACACTATACCTACGAGTACATAGATACAAATTCAAAATAGAACTTCCTGTGTTATAAGAACCGAATATGCACAGGTCGTTCACACAAACATTGGGAGACATTGATTAAAATTGCCGACATCCCGACGCCTGGCTGTGACAAAGAGTAATAAATACTGTCAGATGCGAAACTTCATTCTACTCATTGTGTGTGTATAGTTCTTAGCCCCAGCTAACCCATTCTCTTTACACGAAAATTACTAACTAGCTATTGTTAGTGATTTTTAAGTCAAGTGATTTCGTATTCACTATTGTTTATTGTTAATAGATCAAAAATAATAAAAAGTGTGATTGTGATTTTCATTAACAATACAGAATACGAATGATGCGGTTATTCATTTGATGTTAATTATAATAGGTGGTTATTAGAACAAAGTTAGTGAAGATACCAGCTTATTTATCATCATATTGCTAAAACGTGTTGATAATAATAATTGATATTCATGGCAAGTTGGACAAAATTTTAACGTAGCGAATGATGATGGTGGAGCGTTTTCTTTTCAAGGCATATTTCATGGTGTCTGATAATATTATATGCCCCGGAAAATTGTCCGACAAGGTTACTATTTGATTTTAAATAATTTAAAAATAATAATAATTTAAAAATTTATTTTAATACTAGCGCACGTCTGTGACTTCGTCCGAGCTTAGACCTCTTTAATCCAGCTCTTACAGTAGTATCGCTGTAAAAATGGAGTAACTTCTCCCGTTTTCCCAACATTTTCCTTCACCGCTCTGCTCCTATTGATCGTAGCAGTAGAAAAGTATAATGTAACCTGCTGCTATAAGTTTTGTTAAAATCCGTCGAGTAGTTTTTGTTTCTATAACGAACATACAGACAGATAGATAGACGAAAATTTTACTGATTGCATTTTTAGCATCAGTATCGATCACAAATCACCCCCTGATTAAGTTTCTGATTGGAAATATATTTCGTGTACAAAATTGACCTCCTGACCTACAGATTTATTGTATATATAGAAAAACAGCTGTGCCCCTCCAAGTAAGCTCTCTACCAGCTCAGACTGCAAAATATAATCAGGTGAATCGCAGTCAAGTGCTATCATTGAATAAAAAAATCAATAATGCAGCTAACCCTGTATTTAGAATAGATATCGCTATCAATGCATTCCATTGAACGTTTTCATTAGTGATTCACCGTGATAACAAACCAAGATAAAGGTGGTATTCCATAAAGCTGTGCAGAGAATTTTGCTTTTTTTTTAAAGCTTATTTGTCGCGGATTAGTCCACGGTCAAAAATCCGGACTCAACTCTAAGAGGTCATTGTTTAGATTTCAATCCGCTGGACTATTAACCATTAAAATACATAAACACTGAACACTTTCGCTGCGGCACTGATTTTTCTATACTTTCCTCTGGCATGGTACGAGGTCTATCGACCTCGTAACTCTTGAATACGCTAAACGTACAGGGTCAATAGACCTCGTACCGCAGAGAACGTGTTAAAATACATATCGTAACAACTCCTAACACAGCCTTTGCAACTAATTGGAGAGGCACGAGGTCATATTGAAAATATACAGGATGCAGGATTCTTTACCAAAAATTAATTTAAAATATTCAAGGAACATGTGTTCTAAAATTAATATAATTTCGTGGTAAATAATATTTCTTTTGTTAATAGATCTTATAATGTGTCCGTTTAATGCATTTATATAATTATGACGTAGCGAAATTTTACGTATTTTAAAATTCAAGGATAGATAAAGGCGTATTACATACATGGATAGTCGGTATTATTTGAATTACTTTGTATGAAAACATAAAAAAAAAATTCTTGACTCTGGCTAAATATAAATATAAAATGGAACATTTAAAGATTAGCCTCGCACGCTTGCTATGACTCAAAGTATACTTTTGTAGAAAACCGACTTTAAGGGACTAACGAGTCAAGTACTTACATTTAAATACTGTAATGTTATATTATTTCCTCATACATTTGAAGTGTTTGTTGTATGTGTAATACCTAGAGGACGGTCTAAAGTATATCAGTGTACCTAAAATGACGTCACAGATGTTTGAATAAATTAATTTTCTGATATTTATAAATTTTTCAGTTTCAGTACACCAAGAATATAAATTAAATTGTTCACAACACCTGCAGTTGATTTATCTATACAAATATTTTGAATGCGAAAATTAGTCTGTTTGTTACCTTTTCACGGTCATGTTGCTAAATCGATTTGGATAAAATTTGGTATAGAGATAAATAAAGTTCAATTTATATTCATGGAGCAGAACATAAGATACTTTTTATCCCGGAAAAGTCCAAGATCCCGCAGGATTTGTAAAACATACGATCACGCGAACAAAGTCGCGGGCGCCCATAAGTTTTATCATAAAAAAAAATTGGGGTGTTGGGGGTCTTGAAACTTATATGAAGAATTATAATAAGAACCTTAGCATTCGTCAATTTTCGATAATGAACAACGTGTAATTTACAACTTTATTTTAATACGAGTAGAAATGTTAATAAATAGTTAACATTTTTTTATAATGATTTTAAAAACATACATACAACCGAACCTATATTTGAACCTATATTTGGAAGATGGTAGTACGAAGTACAATTTCATTATTAGCACCTAAAGATGAAGCTATAGGTATGAATCCAAAGTTCAGCATATCTTGGCGGTTCTGTTGAATAGTCTATGATGTCTAGGGGATGTTCGGGGTGCTCTATATTTCGGTAGTTATTGTGCCTTCACTCAAGTGATCAGTGCTACCTACAAGAGTTACAAGAAAAGGTTAAATATCTCTAAGTAAGTACTATTCTTTAATCTACGACTTAGGCTCCCAATGTGGGTGATTCCAGTCACTTTTTGGTAAGACCTAGAGAATAGATATAAAAATCGGGGGCAGATATGAACCATATTTTTAGAATTATACAAATAAGATTAAAGTCTATCTGTGATTAAAAAATATATGTTTTCTCAAGTGCTCATACTATAAGTTAATAAAATATATTCGAGATTTTTTTTAGTGTTTGTTTGTCCGGTCTAATTTTTGGAATAGCTGGACCGATTTTTATGGGACTCTCACTGGAAGAAAGAGGAGGTTATTGGGCAACATATACAAACTACTTTATTATCCCGGAAAATGCCTTTCTATTTTATTTTCTTTCTTTTTATATGTCTCATATTTATAAAAAAAAATATTATAATTGGTTCAACGATTTAGCAATGATACTTGTGCATTTATAATAATACTAGCTGATCCCGCGCGGTTTTACCCGCGTGGTTCCCGTTAACGAAGGAATACGGGCATAATATATAGCCTTATAGCCTTCCTAGATAAATGGGCTATCTAACACTGAAAGAGAGGACGTGATAGCCTCCGATTCCAGAGGGTGTGAGTTCGAATCCGGTCCGGGCATGCACCTCCAACTTTTCAGTTGTGTGTACTTTAAGAAATGAAATATCACGTGTCTCAAACGGTGAAGGAAAAACATCGTGAGGAAACCTGCATACCAGAGAATTTTCTTAATTCTCTGCGTGTGTGAAGTCTGCCAATCCGCATTGGGCCAGCGTTGTGGACTATTGGCCTAACCCCTCTGATTGTGAGAGAAGACTCGAGCTCAGCGGTGAGCCGAATATGGGTTGATAATGATGAACACTGAAAGAATTTTTCATATCGGACCAGTAGTTCCTGAGATTAGCGCCTTAAAACAAACAAACTCTTCAGCTTTATAATATTAGTATAGATGGTATGAATTGAAATGTATGTGACAGTGCTATTTATTTATGGCAGGCGTTAATAATTTCAATAATTTCAGCTCAACATGGGGTTGCCTCAGCTGGAGACTTGCTGTTTTATCCTAGACTTGAAGACGGGTAACATTATCATGGGGTCCATAAATGCGGTTAGTATATAAGATTGCTCCTATAATATAATAAATGCTATGTTAAATTATATTAGACGGCCGCGTGGCGCAGTGGGTAGTGACCCTGCTTTCTGCATCCACGGCCGTGGGTTCGATTCCCACAACTGGAAAATATTTGTGTGATGAGCATGGGTGTTTTCCAGTGTCTGTGTGTATTTATACATTATATAAGTATTTATATGTAGTATATAATTGTATATTAATATTATAATATCAACTATCTTAGCACCCTTAACACAAGCTACTCTGTATGCTTACTTTGGGGCTAGATAGTGATGTGTATTGTTTAAGTATATATTTATTTATTTATTTAATAATTAATAAAATATTCAACTGCTATTATCAATCACATTAATAACTTAAAATGTAAGCCATTTTATTATTTAGGACGCCGACGCCGAGTTATCACATTCCTTAAATCGAATATACCTTCTCATTTGATCGCTGTATCTATTGTCTAAAACTGAATTAAAAATTTAAAATCCCCTGCGTAAAATATCAGAATCAGAATCGTTTATTTGCAAAAAATCATTAAATTTAGTTATACAATGATGTTATTATGTATTAGGTAACAATGTTTCACCATTAATAGGTATACAAATGTTTGATTAATAAAAATAAAATTATATAAGTTAAAATTAAATGACATTAAGTTTAAAAGAAATATAATTACAACTATTTTTTTGAAGTATCAGCAAAGTACTCTTTTATGGAGTAGTAACATTTTTGTATTAGAAAATTTTTAAGTTTTTCTTTAAGTGTAGGTTTGCTGATACTTCTGTCTGCTAGGTGTTGTGGCAAATTGTTATAAATTTTAGGTGATATGTGTAAGCGTAATTTAGATTATCGGAACAAAATCATATAAAATTACATATGAACGAACGGTTGACAAAGCTACAGTAATTTTAAAGGGGTAAGAAAAAAAATTAAAAGAAATTAAAATACCTACTATACTTATTATCGCCCGTGGTTACGACCCTACGGGTAAAGACGTATCTATTGCCAAGCAACTTACAACAAATCAAAGATATGGGTATAATAAATTAATACCTCTTCCAAGTATACCCGCTTTTATCTTACAGTGGAATTCATAGACGTTACAGGGGCACCCCCAGGGGACCAGGGGAGTTTAAGTTCGACACTCAACGGGTGAACGATGCCCTGGGGGCGCCCCCAGAAGATCAATGAATTAGACTGTTAGACTGTCACTTAACTTCAGCGTAGATCTCAGTAAAGGGGTATCTTGTAGAAAAAAATGAAAGCTCGTGTTTTACATTTCCAGGTCCTCTCCTTCATTATGTTCATAATCATGGTGGTAGTGGCCTGCACCTTGGAGCCTTTGAAGGAGCTGGCAATGGAGGAGAGTGACTTCAACGCCGAAGCAGCCTTCACGGGCTTGTACTCCATGTCCATCATACTGTGCCTCATGTTTCTTGCTAAGTTCTGCTTCGACGTTTTCTTCGTGTACGGCGTTTTGGCGGTAAGAAAATTGAATTTTCTACAACTTTGACACCATAACCTTTTGCCGAGGTATGAGCCCAAAACCATGCCGAAAATATGTTATCGCCGCGTTGCAACGACTTGCGGTACGGCGGGCTTCAGTGTGCTCGTGGCGTTCGAACCGTCCACATCTCTTGTTGTGTGATTCTTTATTGGTTACTTGGGATAGGCGGGGAGAGTGACTCAAATGTAAATTGTAATACTGTATGACTTTTTCAAAAGAGCAACTGTTGAGTTTCTTGCCGGTATCTTCTCAGCAGAACCTGCCTTCCGAACCGGTGGTAGAATCTTTACAAATAGTCAACTGACGTGTCAAAAGTGCTTGTAAACTGAGCCTACTTGAAATAAATGAATTTTGAATTTTTGACTTGAGTGGAAAAGAGGAGTGTTTGTTAACAGTCAACGGTACCTTTAACCCTACACACGTTCACAAGTGCGTGACTTCACTCAAGGTCATTCTCTGCCATTCTAGGGTTTTATTTTGGTTACAGTTTGATTTGTTAATTAATTTGTCCTGACAAATGTTGTTGAACCTTTGTTCAACATTAGTTTTCTTATTTTTGTAATCACTTCTGAGTCTGCTAAAAATATGATCTCACACTTTCTTATACAGTTTCCTAACTCATTATCACGCTGTTGGTATTTTTCAATGACTACCCGCAAATAGTTATTGAAATATTGTGTATTGTGTATAACACTTTATAATTCTTATTGTTTTTTTTGTTAGCACTATTATTATTATTATTATTACTATTATTGTACGCTCAAACTGAAATGTATTGTATTGTATTTTTAAACCCATTAAATGTCCATTTTAATGTGTCTCATGTTTGTTGCTAAGTTCTGTTTAGATATTTTCTTCGTGTAAGGCGTTTCGGCGGTGAGATTATCAATATTTATCTAAAATAATCATCATTATTTATTTATAAAGATACATATTAGAAACGACCTTCACCCATCTGTTCATTGGATGATGATGGCAGGCAAGCGAATCTCAACGTCGTGTGTTGTCCAGCCCCAGACGGGCGAGAGTGAGTATCAAGGGACAAGGAGCGAAATGAGAAAATAACATGTAGGGAGTCAAGAAGGCGTCCCTCGATTTGGCCCAAATTACCGAAAAGTTGAAAGGGTTGGAGGTGGTGGGTTGTTCATTGAACGAAAAGTGTTGCCACATGGTGTTTTTAATTTTATTAATTTTATTTATTATTTACCCGATTGCGACAGAAGGAGGGTAATATTTTTCGAGCGTATGTATGTGAGTGTGTGTGTGTGTATGTATGTATGTCCATTTCTTTGGCACGCCTTACATCCCAAACTGCTGGACGAATTTTGACATGTGAGGTGTCATTGAGTTCGTTAGAGTTGTGGTGACATAGGCTATATAAATTTTCAAAATGGCGCCCGTAAATGAAAAAAAGGTTAGGGGTGGGTAAGTTTTTTACTTTACCCTAATAATATGGGTATCAAATGAAAGATCGTAAAAAGACAATTTCAAAAATATATAACTCTGATATATTCTGATTAAATTCTTTGTGGTGCTGCAGGTGGGGACAAATACTTTCTTATGGGCAAAGAATGAAATACCAATGTTTGTCACCGCAGCCGGCAACATAAAGAATTTAGTCAGAACTTTATACATATATGGTGATACCTACTTGTTTTTCTCTTTTCAGTTTATTAAGCAGTCGGGTTTTTTGTTTTTATAATAATATTTAAAAAAAAAACACTTTTCATCCAACAAACAGATAGGTGAAGGTCGTTTCTAATACGGATCAACTAATTTAGTAGATTAGTAGACTAATCTTATAAATATAATTTGTTAACTTTACAGGAGCGTGCTGGTATAATTCGCGCTTACTTCGTGATGTGGGTGGTGTTCTTCCTGCTGTCAATGTTCACGTTCTTCCTCAACGCGCCTCACTACAGCGCGGGGCACATCTGTATGGAAGTGTTCTACATTGGTGAGTATCATCATTCATCATCATTGACAACCTCAGACCAATTATTGTAAAGGACCTGCCTCGCTAGACGTTACTTTTCTGTCAACGTACATGATCAACGATCCAATGCGATTATAAAAAACAGTCTCTATAGAGTCGATGTTTCACTTTTGTGATCGTGTTTGTCGATTAAAGAGCTCCGTAAAAATACCTTTTTGTGTAGTTGAATTGCGTAAAACACGGGCAAAATCTTTCAGTTTAATATAATATATATACCAAATCTTAGCTCGTTTTCCTCAGAAAATGACAGACAATTTTGTTCGTGAATAAGGGTACGATACTGGTCCTCCTATAATTGGTCTGAGTTGACAACTCATATTCAGCTCACTGTTGAGCACGAGTCTTGACAAATTTTTCAAGACTCGTGCTCAACAGTGCGTGCTGTATGGATCAGAATGTTGGGCGGTGAAAGGGATAGTAAACGAATGCATGTGAACGAAATGCATATGTTGAGATGGATGTGTGGTTTGACAAGAATAGATAAAATAAGGAATGAGTACATAAGAGGAAGTCTGAAGGTGGCGCCAGTGACAGAAAAATTGAGGAGTAGAAGGTTAGCTTGGTATGGACATGTAATGCGTAGAAGTCATATTACTAGAAAAAATATTGAATGTGCAAGTGGAAGGACATAAGAGGAGAGGAAGGCCAAAGAAGAGATGGTTGGATTGTGTGAAAGAGGACATGTGTGTAAAAGGAGTGGATGATGAGTTGACGAGTAATAGAGACGAATGCATCATCACTTATCATCAGGTGAGATTGTAGTCAAGGGCTAACTTGTAAAGAATAAAAAAAAACGAATGGAAATGATTGACATATTTTTCCGACCCCACTGTGGGATAAGGGTAAGGAGATTATGATGATGAGCACGAGTCTCCTCTTAGAATGAGAGGTTAGGCTTATAGTCCACCACGTTGGCCCAATGCGGATTGGAAGACTTCCCACACGTAGAATAATATTTTCAGGTATTGCAGATTTCCTAACGATGTTTTTCCTTCACCGTCTGAAACACGTGATATTTAATTTCTTGAAAATTCATCTTGTTCTCATTTACTTCATATATCAATTTGATAGTTATAGTATATAGGACTGCATGACAACAGCCTACAGACTGTTGACATAAAAGAATTTAGGATTGTTACCGGATGTTATCAATATTCTGACAGCCGGATACAGTCTGCAACATGTGACGAACACGATGTCAATATACCAACTATTGCATTGACTAGTCTATAAATAGGTACTAACCTCTAATGTAAGTCGGGGGCAGTCTAGTATTCGTATACAATCGAGTATACAATACAATTAATAAGTGAAAGTAATTAATTGAGAGAACAAAAATATTATTAAGTAAATCACTAGTGTGTTCGTGTACATTACAATAGTACAAACTTATTTATGAAATAAATGAAAAAGTAAGTATATTTGATAAAATGTATTTTTTTCAGGTCTGAATATATACGCCATTTTGCTGAGCCACAGTTTCTACAAGCTGCTCAATTCTCGGGAAGAAGTCTAAAAATTCATGGATAAATCTAAACCTAAACCTTTTTATTTAATATTAAATGGTTTACGTTTTTTAAATACATTTACAAATTAATATATATTAAAGTTTGAAATAATTAAACAAACATACATAAGTATAACATAGAACTTATACTATTTGGGAATCGGTCAAAGAACTTTCGGGTTCCGTATATTTAAAGACCCCGGCGCTTGCCAAACCAACTAGGCGGCTACAATAATTTTGAAAAACCAATACCTCAGAGCTATAACTACTTCTACAATATCTATAACTAAAAATGTTATTTTGTAAATCATTTTTGTATTTATTTTACAATGTAATTTATTTTTTCATTACAATTATGAGTAATCTATGTCATTACATTTTTTTTTTATAATTTCATGATGATTTAAGAGTAGGTAGATGCAATTTTTACATACGCACTTCGAAAATACAAAGTCTTATATAATTTCATAAATCTGTGATAGAATTATAAGAAACTCATTTATTACAAAAATACTGAACAAAATTATTATATTCTTACTACTTGATTTTTATTTCAGAAAAAATATTCTTCATAAATGTTTTGAATGTTATTGACGTTAAATAATATATATTAATAATAATAATTATATTATTAAGAAGTTGTTTGTCAAATATAAATTATATACGTTTACAACTTTTACTTACAGGATCTTTAATCATTAACGTTTTAAAGTCGTTGTTCTTATTACGGAACCTTAAAAACCTTGAATTTATTATTACTAAGATAGGTATTATTTATAGCAAACTGCATTAAATACCATACTAAATACCAAACAAGCAAGGTCAGAGAATCCGAAGTTATTTTTGTTTAGTCAATCAATACTTGATACCCAACTTTTTTTACCAAAAATTGTATGGAGCCCAGGATCAGTCATTGTACCCTGGTGGAAATAAAAAAAAAAATTTTTTTTGACTATTTTTGATTAAACAAATCTTTAATTTAATTCTTCAAAATAATATTCATTATATCCCAAAAAATGCAACACTAATAAGGGTAATAATGGCAGATTGATGACGTTTTCAATGCAGTAGTCGTTTTGACGTTTGCTGTTAAATTTATTCACTTGTTTTGATTTTAATAAAAGCCTTGTATTTTTTAAATTTTAATGATTATTGTGTACAGGAGTGGACCTGAATTGGACCATCTCCTTTGTCTGATGTTTTTGCATCAGAAAATCTATTAGGTAAATTATACTTCGACTTCGTTGGCAAAGAATTCTGTTTTCTTGAAACTAAATAAATAACTTTGTTATATATCTTAGTCGTTTTCATATACTTGTTAGCAGTTAGTTTGTTAATACATTATAATAATTAATAATATTATAATAGATAATAATATTATGAAAAAAGCCTTTATGTTACCATGAACAAATAACTTGGCTTTATAGGTGTTACAATCATGTTAAACTTAACTAAATATTTATTAATGTTACAGAATTGATGTCAATTATTGTGAAAAATATTTATTTAATTCAATGATTTATATTATTTTAATTTAAATAAATTAATAATGTAAAGTTGTTATTAAATGATTATAATGGAAATAGTTGTTAGAGTTGAATATTAATTTTCTCCGAGATAAACTACGAGTATGTTATCTTGTAATTACAAGTACCTTTATCTTCAATGAATTATTGATTACAATACACTTAAGATGCAATTTAAGATGGAAGCGGGCTTACTTGTTACGTGGTAACTAGCCACAGCCGAAACCTCCATCAGCCAGACCTGAACCAATTAAGAAAACCTCAATCGGCCCAGCCGGTGATCGAACCCAGGACGTCTGTAAATCCACTGCGCATACAATTGCGCCACGGAGGCTTTTTAAGTAATGAAACCTTTGAAGTCGGTTCAATTTTTTTGTTAAAAAGATTTTATTTTTCCGCTACAGTATGGGCAATATTTTTCACTTCTTTCAGTTATTTTGATTTTAACCCTAAATTACCAATCCAACACGAGATCGAGCGACGTCATATCCGTCCCGCACTACTATTCCCAACACTATACTAATATTATAAAGAGATAAAGTTTTTGGTATTGTATTTGTGATTTCTGGATCTACTGAACTGATTTTGAAAATACTTTTACTTATTTGTGAGAGTCATAGCCTATATTTTATCCCCTGATTCTCACAAGAACTGGAACTACGCGGGTGAAATCGCGGAGCGAAAAACGATGTTCTAATACATGAAAACTAATTCAACTGTATATCAATGATAATTTTATACTATAGATAGATTACCTCCCTTTAAAATCACAAGCGTAGGTGATAGATGGATCTTAACCCTTAGAAGAGCATTTAATACTAAATTATTATAAAGACCTTTTTAAATCTAGGTTATATGCAAAAATACGATTGTTAGTTTTTATTTAATGAAGATGTGACCTAATTATGCCGAGCACCAATACTTCTTTAAATGTTTTTTGGACATCTTCAACAAAATTATTTAGTGATTTGAATAGATAAATAAGCTTTAGTTTGTAAAGTGGTGAGTGTGGTAATAATGTTCAAAAATAGCCAATGCTATTCATCATTTTTTGAGATTACTTTTTTTACCTAAGTTCAAGGTTATTGATTAACGTTTAACTCGATGAAGACAGTGATTGCCATCAACTTCCTAATGATTTAGTTTTGTATTCCGGTAATAGTCGTAAGGCAAATACATTTTTTAATGAAGATGTATGAATTTATTTTACATTGAAGGCGCTTTTGTCCTGGGCTTAGGTCTGTGGAATTCGGAGAAGCTTATATACGACCCATCAGGTCGCTTGCTTACAAATAGAACGTGGAACTACAACCCACCTGGCGCTTGTGATATTCCCGTCGACTTTCGGATTTCATTCAAGCGAAACTCGCTCAACATCAAAAGTGTTTTGAGGTCTAAAGGTAAGAATAGCACAAAAGCAGGTAACCAGGTAATCCTAGTAATGATAAAGGTTGTCCTTACAACCTACATTACAGGGATGATTTATATTGGACCAGGCCGACGAGCGTTGTGCGATAGTAAAAGAGTCCGGACGGAATCTTGCACTCTATAATATAAAATGAACTGCTTCATACAAAACGTATGTAACTTTTAAATCCTTGCCCCGTCTGGACCACGTATACGGCAAGGTGCTTACATGTAATATATAAAGAGCGAACATTTAAATTACTGTATTTGTTCCCAGCGACCGGAGAGCCAGCGCTGGTCCTCGCAGTGGTGGTAACCCACGCTCTACACGAGGCTATTGTCGAAGCTCGCAAGGAGTACAGCCACCAGGACATCGAATGGGTCCATGTTGGTAAGTTCGCTTAGTGAATTCTGATCGTTAACTTACTGCACGAAACTCTAGTGTTCTTAGTTCTATAACATCTTACTTGGCTTTGATAATGCCTTTGATTTAGTGGAGACCCAGGCTGTTTCTATGACAAAGACGCCGAATTTACTTCTAGTAAATCCAAGATGTTAAAGACGTGTTTGTACAAAAAGGCTTCTATGTCAGTCCGTTAACAAGATTGGAAACAAGGCCTTTCTAGTTGCAGTTAGGAGTGCGACAGGGAGATATCATCTCACCAAAACTGTTTGTCACAGCATGGGAACTTGGAGGACATCTTTGTGATTCGTTGAAGTTGGGGTGCTAAAATATTAAAATGGTGAATCAGTTCAAGGGACCTGCTAGATTCAGGCGGCCTTGAGTGACCTTGACGACGACCTTGGTGTTTTACTTGGTGAAGACCTTGGTGTTTTACTATTTTTATAGGAGGCATAAGACAGTAGACGTTTATTGATTGTAAATATTTGTAACTATTTGTTTTTTATTATAGGTGTAACATTTTTAATTATCTTTCAGATAACCCGTACAGTGTGGAGAGTATAATCCGAGCCATCTCTCCAAATATTGTAAACTATCGTCTCCAATCAACCAAAGGAACACCTATTAACTCTAGTTACGGATTCAAATTATTTCAACTCTGGTGATAAAAATAAAAGTTGAACTTTATAGAGCTGTAAATAAATAATATGCTACGTCTAAAGTTAAATAAATACTTCATTAAATAACTTATAAAATAATTTTACTATAATATTTTCAAGTACGACTTCTCCAATAACATTATGAATCCGTTGACTTTTAGACTTGATAGGTTAAACCTAGTTTTTGCATTTATAATGATTTTTTATTATACACGATTAGAATTTTATGGAAATAATGTTATGCAATAAGATTAACAATAAAACATTTTTAAATTGTCCGTTGTTTTTATTGTGTCTCCATTATTTAAAGAAAGAAAGAAAGGAAAAAATGCTGAGTGGTGACCAAATTGGTACCACACATTTTTTTTGGATATATTTAATTATTAGTTTACTATATTTTTAAAATTTCTTTCTTTTGTTTTAAGTATTTGTTGTCTTTTGTGTATTATGTGTGTGTGTGTGTGTGTCTAAATAAAATAATTTTCTTTTTTTTTTTTCATTTACTTCCCTACTTTTACTGCCTGGCTACGGGTTTGGGCGGTGCGAACAGCGAAACAGTGGGCGGGGCGACAATCTGCGCGGCAGTATATGCCATGGATAATTAATATTAGTCGCCGCGACCAAAATGGGCAATGAGATCAAAATGTTTATCAAAGTTATCCTGATATTTCTTCATCATAAACAACTCATCTCACTGCGCACGAGTCTCCTCTCAGAATGTGAGGGGTTAGTCCACCACGCTGGCCAAATGCGGATTGGCAGACTTCACACACTTAGAATTAAGAAAATTCTCAGGAATGGATGTTTCCTCACGAGGTTTATCGTTCACTGTTTGATTGGTCACGTGTCGCTAATTTTTTAAAATACATGTGAAAGATAAAGGTGCATGCCCCGGATCAGATACGAACCTAGGCTTTTCGAATCGAATGCAGCGGTCATAACCACTTCTAGGTTATCACACACATGATACTGCTTACAAAGTAATAAATGAGATTTTCTTGGTTCATGACATAATATTTGGTAGAGATTTACATAATTTGAATAAGGATCGGCGTATGGATAAAGCTTTTCACAAAAAGTACGAAAAACACAGAAACAAATTCACTTAAAATATAAAAATGTCGCAACGATAGATTATATTCCGAGTTAATACAAAAGTAATCGCTTAAAACATTTCTGTTACATTAATTTTAGTCGCTAGACACTTCGCTATTCGCACCGCCCAATAATTCGCTACGACGAACGTTCTGTGGCCAGGCACTATCTTCACCGTTGAATAAACATACCAACCGCTAGCTACCTATTTATACAAGTATAGCTAGGATAGGCTTGTACTAGATGAGATACGAATACCTAATGCTCAGATGTATCGTAAGTACTTACTGTAACTAAAAGCCTTACACATTGCTGAGAATTTTGCACTACATTTTTTGAATACAGTAGCAGCGATAATGATTGTACTACTATTTTGTTTCAGAGGAAATACCTAGAGCAGGTCCTAGGACTTGTGACCTTGGGAGTAGGTTTAAGGGATGCATAAACACTATCAATAATTTCAACACAAAACGTTATTGCACAAAATCACTAACGCGACTGGCAGCGTGACGGTGTATACGCTGCCTCACAAACAACTGAGCTCAAATCACCAAATACCCTCTTATTTATACTAACACTGATACCTCCACTCTACAATAATATAAATAATGAATGTTAATACGACCTATAGTAATTTAATGTGATATATATTTTTATCTAATATAATGTGTACTTATATGTAGTTTTTATACATATAAACCTTGCTCTCCTTCTATTTCCGGCTGAATATAAGATCTAAGTGAACCTACTTCAAAAGTGACTTAATTTAAACAATGATTTTTATACTATGTAATAATAATGTAATTTGTCTGTGATGATACCATGTAAATGCGACGCGACTGTCAACGGTATAGGTCTGTTCAATGTGTTCCTACCTTTATGGGTTAAACCATTTAACTTATGGAAACCTCCATCCAATTATTATGATCGACAGTAGTGTTTATTTTATAGTCTAGGAGCTAAACAGCGCATATTTGCATTTATCTATATTCTATACTAATAATATAAAGCTGAAGAGTATGTTTGTTTGTTTGTTTGTTTGATTGAATGCGCTAATCTCAGGAACTACTGGTCCGATTTGAAAAAATCTTTCAGTGTTAGATAGCCCATTTAGCGAGAACGGCTATAGGCTACATTTTATCCCCGTATTCCTACGTGAACGGGAACCACGGGGATGAAACCGCGCGGCGTCTCATAGTTGTATAATATATTTGCATTAAAATTGTCTGATACATCATTTTTCAGGTGTTTAAAATTTAGAAAGTAAAGAGTAAAAAATTATCACCCTAAGTCCGCCAACCCGTAATGCAGCAGCATGGTGGGTTTCATTTATCCTCTCTAGGTATCCATGTAAACTGCAGAGCTTCAGTATTGATGTTTATATACCTAACTCGTTAGTGCGAGTTTAGAATTCATATCTATCTCTCTCTGTCAAACACGATACTATAGAATGAGAATGATATAGATAAATTCGAAACTCGCACTTGCGAGTTATACAAAACATCGTTACAGAATAGCACTATTCTGTACCATTCTCGATTTAAGTCACGACATCTTTTGTTTACGATAATTAAATAGGACATAGAAAAGGTTATTTTTCAAAATAATTTAAATCAGTCAGTCAGTAGTTTTTACTCGAGTATAATAAAATTATATATGCGTAACCATAGAATAGAGAATGACACAGAATGAGTCTTTCTAACAACATGTCTCCTTGACATCCGCATGTACAAACTTTTTTTATAATTTGTATTTCAAGATTTAACACTAACAACAATTACGTGAATTGATATATGTTTTTTGTTTTTATTCTTTACAAGTTAGTCCTTGACTATAATCTCACCTGGTGGTAAGTGATGATGTAATCTAAGATGGAAGCGGGCTAACTTGTTACGAGGGGGATGAAATGCGACATCGTACCGGAACGCTAAATCACTTGGCCACACGTCTTTGCCGGGTGGTAACTAGCCACGGCCAAAGTCTCCCACCAGCCAGACCTGGACCATTTATGAAAACCTTAATCGGCCCAGCTCGAATCGAACTCAGGGCCTCCGTCTTGTAAATCCACTGCGCATATCACTGCGCCACGGAGGCCGTCAAAAAATATCATAATAGACTAATAATCAATAATTATAATACCTTAACAAAATACTCCATCTAACGAGTATTTTTTTTTAGTATTTGCGAACGGTACTCAAAGTATTTGAAAAAAAAACACACCATTTTTTTGAATAATATTGAAAACTAACGGACGCCCGTGACTTCGTCCGCGTAAAATTTAGTTTTTCACAAATCCCTCGGGAACTATGAATTTTTCCGGGATAAAAAGTAGCCTATGTGTTAATCTAGAGTAAAATCCATTTCCATTCCATATTTTAGCCAAATCGCTTCAGTAGTAGCGGCATTAAAGAGTAACAAACATCCAAACGTCCAAACATCCATACAAACTTTCGCGTTTATATTATTAGTAGGAAGTAGGATTACTGATGTGATTCTTTGTTTCCGTGCGGTCTACATGCCTATTATTCTTTAATCTGTGTACGTAACACAGAGTTATGGAAGGTTGAACTTTATTGTCAATAAAAAAGTTGTTCCAATACCGCGCGTCCGTCGACCACTAGCTCTTATTCTATATACAGTAAAGGCTACGTACAGTGTTTACTCCGTCGCCTGCCCGATCGCCGGTTCGACAACCGGCCAGGCATTTTCCTTGTAAAACTATCTCGTATTTGTCTTTGTAATCCGGTCTATTTATGTCTTTAGCCATTTATTTTTTACGTAGTAGTAATTTGTGTTTTATATATTAAGTTATAATATAATTATTAAGATGATTAGCTATAAGTTCTTTTAGCTTTTGATTCAAAATATTTATTAGTAAATTATTTTTTTAAGTGTTTGTTTTTTTGTGAGCATGGAAGTGGAAAGTTTCAGTTAGTGATTAAATAATATGAAATATTGTATTTTGAGGTGAGTACCTAATATAGCCTATAAGTTATTATATGAATTACTAAACAATTAGAACCGTGATAGCTGTGGATATTACCCTTGCCTACAGAATTGATTTTAAAATTCTTTTACTAATGGAAAGCTATGTTATCAGCGTATATCATATATAAATTGAATTCTTGTATTCTTATGCTACATGCTATTGCATCTTGCCCTGGGTTTGCTCGGTTTGAACAACATTAGCAAAACGTAAAATAACTTGTGGATGAATAGCGCTTTCATACAAACTTTCAACTGCTTTATATTTGAAGGGTTATGTTTCTAATAAATCTTCTATATTCCTAATCTAGTGAGTTAATTAATGAGTAAACTAGATGCCAGACCTAGATATTATATTCAGCAAAGGAATTCCCACGGCTGATAATAATGATGATGATGGTGATGTAGGTTAGTCTAATAGTAGATTAATGTTGAAAAATATGTAAATTACGGTCACAAATTAACAATGAATGTCTAAAAAAATCAAGTGTGTATTATTCACGCCAATTGTTTTTTAAACTCTCGCTTTTCAATTTTATTTTTCTTTTACATAAGAAAAAGGCAAAGGTATTACACCATAGAGGATGTCCTATGTCTTTAAATCTCGCTCTATTCGCAACTCAATAAAAATTAAATAAAAAAATTAACGCATTCCACGCTGCATTTCATTCTAATTTAAAGTTTTTTTATTTATTTTTCAAAACAATCAGGGCCTTACCTATAATTATTCTATTTTCGAATAAAACCTCTTCCGTTTTATAGTAGGCTAGTACTTGGCTAGTACTCGTAACAGACAAGAATTAAAAAAAAAAAAACAAAATTTAGAGGCTGAAATGCTTGTTTAGCCCCGCTGTGGAGTGGTAATATGACAATATTTTTGAGCAAGAGTCGTGAAAAATATATTATTAATAATATCATTATTTTTCTAAAAATATTTAATAGTGTTTTATTTATTTTGTATTATAACATTAACAAAAAAGGATAAATAATAATAATCTAGAAAAATCTAGATAATAATCAATTTATTTACTAAACGTGGACAATAAATACAATTCATAGATAATGGTTCAAACATGTTTTGCCACTAATTATGCGTGCAAACAAGGATTGTTAAACAAATAATAAATTGTATTAATGTCGAGATATTTTTGTTTGTTTGTCGGTCTATGGCCTTCACCTTAATCGTTAAACAAGCGACTCCGCGTGAGATATAAATCTTTACCGGTCTTATTTACGTGTTTATTTACTAGTAGAGCTGTGATAGCCCAGTGAATATGACCTCTGCCTCCGATTCCGGAGGGTGTGGGTTCGAATCCGGTCCGGGGAATGCACCTCCAACTTTTCAGTTGTGTGCATTTTAAGAAATTAAATATCACGTGTCTCAATCGGTAAAGGAAAACATTGTGAGGAAACCTGCATACCAGAGAATTATTTTAATTCTCTGCGTGTGTGAAGTCTGCCAATCCGCATTGGGCCAGCGTGGTGGGCTATTGGCCTAACCCCTCTCTTTCTGAGAGGAGACTCGAGCTCAGCAGTGAGCCGAATATGGGTTGATGACGAATTTACTAGTAGACGCCGCGCGGTTTCACCCGCGTGGTTCCCGTTCCCGTAGATATACGGGGATAAAATTAGCCTATAGCCTTCCTCGATAAATGGGCTATCTAACACTGAAAGAATTTTTCAAATCGGACCAGTAGTTCCAGAGATTAGCGCGTCCAAACAAACAAACAAATTCTTCAGCTTTATAGTATTAGTATAGATATAGGTATGACTAGTGTGCGCCCGCAACTTCTCTTCTCATTTTGATAACTTTTTCCCTTATTCTGATATCACAATATTAATAACAATAACACACACAGTTAACACACTAACATTTATTATACTGAGTGGTTTTCTACAGAGAATGGGTTCGATTCCTAGCTCAGACCAATTTAGGGTTTATCTCTTTTAAATTGGCTCAGCTGGCCTATTCACTTGTCTTTATTATTAACCTGTTAAACTAAAAAATAAACAAAAAAAAACAATTGACAAAATGTCATTTACCTACTGATATTCACCAATAAGCACGGGATGACATTTTACATAGAATCTCAATTTCGTATACGTCAACTAGCCTATGTTAAAGATAGTGAATAAGCCTGTTGGTTTGCTTTCTTGATAGTCACCGGCCGAGGTTAGTTATGACGCTGCAAAAGAGATATGGGTAGAATACAACTTATATAGGAATTATTACCAAGAAGATTCAGTCTTAGAATTCATTATTTTTTATTTAATTTCCATACAATTTTATTATAATATGTACCTATTTTAGAATTTAAACTATCGTGAGTGTTATTCATATTAATTGATTATGAAACACGGCAGTTTGGATCGTGCCGCGATGCAAGAACCAGCTCATGACTAAGGGCTCGTATGGGTTCGAAACTAGTCGGGCATACTCCGACCTAATATCACGTGAGTTTTAGCCGTGTTTCATAATCAATTAATATGTACCTACGTATTTCATCTATATATCTATACGCATGAAACTACGAACATCATTTTATAAAGCTCGCGTATTTGAATGTGGTCAATGACCTCTATTTTTTTGTTTGGATGGAATTGTTTGAATTGTTTTTTAGGATTCCATGCTTTTGGATTACTAAACTATGACTATTTGGATTGCAAAAGCGATAGGGTCGAGTTTATTTTTTTTATACTCCTTTTTAGGTTAGTCAGCAAGGCACCCTCTTAACCTTTAGGTATAAAAAAGGTACCGCCACTTCGAATGGTTAACATTATTTTTCTATTCATTAATCTGTTTGTGAAATGTTAAGGTTTAAAATGCTATTTTTTGTTAAATTCAAGTGTGTGTGTGTAAAAATCATAGGGGTGACCCCCATGCTAGCCATATGTTTTTTTTTGATTGGTACCTACGTGAAAATATTTATGGAGGTTAGTATATAATTAGAATAAAATTAAAAGGGATATACATATTACACACAAAAAAAAGGACTCCGTTGAAAATTATTTAGATAAAGTTGTTACGACTTATATGACTAACTAGAAGCGCTAATTTGCGGAACCATACACTGCGCCTGAACCAACTCGCACTTGGCCGGTTTTTTGTTACTGTATCTATGTACCTACTGTACATAGAATGTTAATATAATAAATTATTATTTTAAATTAAAACCTTTTTTTGCTTATTTTATAGGTACGTTAAATAATAATTTGCATTTTTGAGTTTACTAATTAGAAGAAACTCAATCCCACTCGAATCAGTAGTTTTGAATTTCGGACATTTAAACAGTACATTCAATACGTTATTTTACTTACAAATGTGCATACATACAATCAGTGACGTGCACTTCATTGATACATAAACGCAATGCATACCTGAGAATCCATTAGACACCTGTTATTGGCAGAGGAATTTTCCATTTTGCATTTTTACCTATATTGCATACCCTACTTAAAAACCTTGTGCACGCCACTGCATACAATGTTAAATAACCGGTAATTAATAAATAAATAACTTCCCTTGGCTTGAACAACTAATTCAGTAATGACCCAAAAAAGCAAAAAAAAAAAACCTCAATTAACAATACTAGCTCTACAATCTACATATTTACAGATGTTGGCCTTGTCTTTACTTTGGACTGATGCACGCACTTCAAACTATTAATAGCTGAAGAGCTGGTGGACATTTTGGGTGGGTATTTAAAACAAGCTAAAAACTTGTCCTGTAAGTCTCATATACTATCTCAATACAGAACTAAAGACCTGGCTGAGGAAGAGTAAGATTTTTTTTCAAAAATCTAGACCAACTCCTATACCTTTAAAATGAAGATATTTTTGCAAAATATATCCTTTAGTGATCTGGAAATTCAATACTTTTCAATTGAATATTCAAAGAGCAAAATAATAAATAAAATATTCAAATTTTTTTGGAAAAAAGTCAAAAAACAGACTAATAATCAGCATTGTAAACATTATACTTTTATATTTTATTGTTTGCCTTTAAATTGACTATAATGCAATTGAAAGGTATGAAAATAAAATTTCAATTGCCCTAATGATTTTTTTTTTGCATTGCAAAATTACTTACTTTAGAGATAAACTATAAAAATACATATAGAGGTTGATTAAGCCCCACTACTCCCAGCGATATGTTAGGATATTATATATGAGGCAAGTTCGGCTTGTCTCAAACACCTACCCAAAATGTCCGCTAGCTCTTGAACTTGAATAGAGACAATCAACAAACATTACAACAGTAATACTACAAGAGATAAAGGGCTCAAGTAACCTGAATTCGTCGGACTAAACATCACTCATCATCAGTCTGAAACAGCACGTTGCGTGAACAAGTTCATGATTAAGAAACCCATTTACGTGAGGATACACCAATTTTAAATATTATTAAAAATTTAATTTAAAAATTTAAATTAAATTTTTAAAAGGAGACGGTCAATTTCAGGCAAATCTTGTACCCCGTATCATTAAAATTCAAAACATACAAGGTTCTTATTAAAATCTAAATAAGTGAATAAATCTAACTAAATAAAAATAAATAAATAAAATTAAAACCTAAGTTTTTGAGTTATATCAAGATGGCGCCCTTAAAGCAACTATGACATGACAATTGTCAGAAAACGTCAAATCGACTACTGCATTGAAAACGTCATGAATCCGCCATTACGATAATTAACCATATTAGTGTTTCATTTCTTGAGAGAGAAGGAATATTATTTCGAAAGAATTAAAGTAGGTACATTCGTAGATTTGTATAATCAAAAATAGTTAAAAAAAATATTTTCTTTTATTTTCGCCAGGGTACAATGACTGATCCTAAGCTCTATACAATTACCATCTCCTTTGCCCATCGTTACTAAGTATAAAACTATCTTTACATAGGTAGTAAGTACTTACTAATTACCTAGTATGTTAATCACTTTCCGCATTTGAATGCTTCGATTTTCTAAACTACGCAATGGATTTTAAGGCTGTTTTCAACAATTTATGGAGTGACTCAAGAAGTATTACGTGTAGTGCTAAGTGTAATAAAAAATGTTATGGTTCAGAGATTTTACGCGGTGATCCATCTGTCTTTTTTACCACATATTTGGGTAGCTGTTCCTTAAATAGAATTTTATAAGTGTTAATTTTATATTTGAAATAATATAGGTACTGTATAATTATATACAGTAGACCCCGTTTAATACGATTTCGCATACGGGATATGGGTGGGGGATAGTGAAAAATATAACGACTAATGTACACATCGTCGTCATCAACCCATATTCGGCTCACTGCTGAGCTCGAGTCTCCTCTCAGAATGAGAGGGGTTAGGCCAATAGTCCACCACGCTGGCACAATGCGGATTGGCAGATGCAGGTTTCCTCACGATGTTTTCCTTCACCGATTGAGACGCGTGATATTTAATTTCTTAAAATGCACACAACTGAAAAGTTGGAGGTGCATGCTCCTGATTCGAACCCACACCCTCCGGAATCGGAGGCAGAGTTCATATCCACTGGGCTATCACGACTCAATGTACACATACATAGTTATAAAAATTAGTGTATTTTGTGTAAAGACAACCTAATAGGGATGATGACAGTTTTTTAAATTGTATATAAATTAAGAATATGCTAATAGTAAAGCAATTTTCTAAAAGTAACAGCATATCTGCGATCATTACTTTCGGAGCTCCAGGGATTTAAAGAGTCAGATTTGCGGCGCTGCCGCGGATCCCTGAAAAACGCTCCATACAAAATGGCACGAACTAGTGACGTCTTGGCTCGCTGATCGTTAGATTTGTATGGGTGGGCGTTCAAACAAAATTACTAATAACTTTGTTATTTGTGCCTTTATGTTTATAGTTCATTTATTGAAAAATGTCACATTTAATGTAAGGAAGCTAAAACTGTATGAATTTTCATCTAATTACGATAAAAAAAAATCCATAGATTTTGAAATTTTATAATCTTATTTATTTTGCAAATATCCAGACATTCTTTGTTTATTTTGTATAAATTAGTTAACATTGACCTTATTTATCCGAATGTATCATAAAAATCAATTTATTCAAACTTAAAGTAATCACTTATATGATCATTATAGTGTATCAAAAAGATTTTGATGCATTAGCAATTACGAAATTTTCAATTGAATTTTACTTTTGCAGTGCGTCTTCAAAATTTTCAGTTTAGAATCGCATCATGTCAAGGGTCGTTTGCTGTCAGGGTATTTCAGTTTGACATGAAGGCGTATTAAGAGTGTGCAATATGTAATTTGGTGATTACAAATGGTTCTGGATCTCAGACTCTGGAAAAGTTAGGAGCCTGATATTTGGGTAAATGATATTTCAAAGTCTTAGCTTCGTTATGACTATACATAATACACAATTTGTAAAACTTTTCTCGATAGTTTATTTTTTTGAAAAATACATGTTTTGCTCACATTTTGCTTTCAATCTCAGGAAAAGCAAACTTATTTTCTTAAATTTTTGTTTTGTATAGAAAATTAGGTATATATCTTGAACATGGCCATTTTGTTTTTCGTTATGTTGTTTAATAATTTACTTGCAATTAGGTAAAAATGGTTTTGGCACTCACGTCATAAAATTTGCGTCGCGCGTCAATCGCTTCGTGCTTTTCACTCACGTGAAAGTCATAATTCGGCGTTTCGTTCGCGCTTCGAATTTTATCCATATCGTACCGACGCGCTGTGCGCTCTTAAGCGGGATGCCGAATCGTATTAAGCGTTAGAAAATGTATGAAAACATGTCTCAAGTTGTACGGACTGGCGTTAAATGACGTATTATGCGAGAAATCGTTTTAAGCGTGATCGTCTTAAGCGGGTGCTACTGTATCTGTATATTTACTTTCCTACTGTTATAACAAGTGGAACTTGTAACATTCGGGTACTGTGTTATGAAGGTACATTTCCCAAGACATAGAGTAGATAGATATTTGGTAACTCCATTGTTAGGGACCCGATTGCCGTGTCCCGCCAAGCGTGACCTTGCGGTATTGAGCTATTCGTTAACTAGCTGTTACATTATATTAACCAAACGTTTCCGACACTCGATTGTGGACCAGTTTTTGAGAGCCATTCTCTGGGCTACTTTACCATGCGAAGCCCTTGACAAAATCACCTATAGGGCCTTTTAAAATGTTAATAAATTATTACTTATTTCAAAAGAACCAGTACAAGTTGGACGCAAGCAAAGGTCCGGTCATAATTAATAATAAACGATGGACTAAGAAGCCTCCAAAAACATTAAGTTTTTTAATATTATTAATTACTAGCTTTTATCATAATCAAGTCTTAAATTTTGAGTAGACAAGAAGAAGACAATTGTATGGCTTTTTACCGTACTAAGAAGTAGGAATACCTGTTATCAACCCATATTCGGCTCTCTGCTGAGCTCGAGTCTCCTCTCAGAGAGAGGGGTTAGGCCAATAGTCCACCACGCTGGCCCAATGCGGATTGGCAGACTTCACACACACAGATAATTAAGAAAATTCTCTGGTATGCAGGTTTTCTCACGATGTTTTCCTTCACCGTTTGAGACACGTGATATTTAATTTCTTAAAGTAGGAATACATTATGGTAATATTACCAATGACCATTTTACTTTTATATCTTTATGACTATATTTTGGATTACTATAGTAATATTTTGTTACTTCGTTAATAACTGCATAAAAATTATGAAAAAAATTGAACAGATGAATTAATACCTATAGATCCCAAAAATTAAATAATACTAAAACACGTGTTATTGCAGTTAACCATTACCATAATATTACCATTTTCTAGAAAAAGAGCGATGGCTTATTTTAATAAGTGTTCATGTTATAAAAAACGTTATTAAGTGCACATGTTAATACATAATTGTGTAGACGCGAATGAAAGTTTCATTAAATACCATTAATCCTGTACTAATATTATAAACGCGAAAGTTAATTTGTATGGATGTTTCATACTCTACACGCCTCGACTTCTAAACCGAATTATCTAAAATTTGGAATGTACATAGATTATAACCTGGATTAACACAACGGCTACTTTTTATTTCAGAACAATTTAATTGCGTGTATGTGCATAGTTATTTTTCGCAGGTAACAACACAGTGCGCAGCTAGAATTACAATAATAGCTCGACCCAGGAATTGAACCCTGGACCTAATGTTTCGTAATTTAGTAGTCGCATAGTCTGACCACTCAAAGAGGCAGTTTGTACAAGTAATTAGATTTATAAGAAGCTATAATAAAACAAATAAAACAAAATGTTTCATTTTATTTCAGGTACAAGCGGCAGATTTTGCTTCTGAAAAATTTCTAGGATAACAAAACTACAAAAGAAAAGCTCAAAATGAATAAAATTAATTTTACTGTCAACGGGGAACGATATTCATTGAGTAAGTACTCCAATGCCATGTGCATTTTTCTAACTATAAAAATATTTTTCCAAGTCCAAGTTAGGCCTTGCCTACAATCTCTCCTGATGGTAAGTGATCCTGGTGGTAAGTGGTACGATAAGAGTAGGGTGAAAATCCACACCCCTTACGGTTTCTACACGATATTGTAATGAAACAGTAAACCACTTCGGGGTACATCTTTGTCAGAAGGGTAGTAGCCACGAGCCAGACCTGGACCAAAAAAGAAACCTTTGATTGCCCAGCTGGGAATTGAACCTAGGACCTCCGTCTTGTAAATCCATCGCGCTTACCACTGCGCCACGGAGGCCGTCAAAGCCTCACCTAGAGCTGATCAAACCCATCCCCATATTACAGCAGTGGCCCCATGGAGCCTACGGCAAAATATTCAAATCATGTAAAATTAACTCAGTCAAGACCTTTACGTCTAATTACTGTTTAACAATGTCTTTCGGGAATCACCTCGATTTGTGACTATGAGGTAAGGTGAGGAGGGAAGGTGTGTCGAGGTTGACTTTATTAATCAGGAAAAAAGCATATAAAAATCCCTAACATTTTGGAGCGTTTTCGAAAATATCGCCGTCGATCACTCTGAAATCCCACTGAGGAAATTGAGGTGCTTGAGTCTTGGGAAGTTGGTGGTGCTATAATCCCATGCCTCCGATAGCATGTCTATTAGGGCTGTTCTGTTACGTTGTTTTTATAATTTGCAAGTGCGAGTTTCGCATTCACCTCTATTTCTCTTCTAACACGATACTATAGAATGAGAAAGATAGATGTGAATTCGAAACCGTTACAGAATAGCACTACAGCTCCGGTTATTATCAAACAGTTTTGGGGTTGACAGATCTTAATCACGAGACCTGTCGATAGCAAATGTCACTATCTTGGCTACAGGCCCTGGCCTAGTAGGTTATACAAATAGGCTGATAAAGACATGGTGGTATATTTGATGTGTATTTGCAGCGGGTTCGGAAGTATCCCCGTCGACTACTCTGAACGACTACTTGAGGAACAGCCTCGGGCTGGTGGGCACGAAGGCGATGTGCCACGAGGGCGGCTGCGGCGCATGCGTGGTCGCTGTGGCCAAAGAACATCCAGCCACTGGAGAAAAACACATAGTCGCTGTTAACTCTGTAAGTATATAAGTGACGCCCTGCGGTTTCACCCGAGTAGTTCCTGTCCCCGTGGGATTACGGCAATAAAATATAGCATATGAGGCTCACAAATAACGTACCTTTCAATTGGTAAAAGAATGTTTAAAATCGGTAGAGTAAATCAAGAAATTCCTACCTCCTACATGCAGAGATTTGGCTGGTGGGAGGATTTGGCCTTGGTTAGTTATCACCCTACCGGCAAAGATGTACCGCCAAGCAATTTTGCATCCCGGTACGATGTCCAGAAACCAAAATGGGTGTAGATTTTCATCCTCCTCTGTTGGTACGCTTCCATCTTAGATTACAAAATCATCATTTACCATCAGGTAAGATTGTAGTCAAGGGTCAACTTGTAAAGAATAAAAAAAGCAATCACACGAACTTTATATACTACCACTCTATATTAGTAATAGCCGACAACCCCCGATTTCACCCGCGCAGTTTCTATGCCTATATAGCTATGACTATGACTTCTCATAGGCTTTATTTTATAGGCTGATAAAAGAATTTTCAAAATCAGTTCAGTAGAAACTGAGATTAACCCTACTTTATATTATTAGTATAGATACAGACAAAATTAAATAAAAATTTGGAACTGGAATTTGAAATTTGGAAGCTGGTATTTTGCTTGGTTTCAATAACCGTTCCGCTTGCTGGCTGTTGGACATTTTAATTTGTTGCTTCCGCGATTTTTGGTCGCCTTCATAACATGTTGTAAAACACACGTGAATCGTATAGCAAGGACTAAACTTGGACTCCAAGAGCCGCGTATAGCATTGACGTAACTGGACTGGAAACTTTCGACTCGATCGATCGAACTTCGTTGTTTTGTTTTGCTTGTCATGTTTTTCTATATCAAATTTTGCTCTGCAGTGTCTGGTCCACATATTGTCATGCCACGAGTGGGACATCACCACTATAGAGGGCGTGGGGAACCGCAGAGACGGCTACAGCGAGCTGCAGACCAGACTGGCGACCTTCAACGGCACCCAGTGTGGGTACTGCACGCCAGGGTGGATCATGAATATGTATAGGTAAGGAACACTGCTCTTTAGAGTCTGCGCCATGTGCCTTCAAATCAGCAATGAGATGCGTAAGCAATGGGGCAAAAAAAAGACGGTCACGTCATGTCAAAACCACGCGCAACTTTGGGCGTCAAAGTGGCGCGGTTCTAAATTTGAATTGTAGTATTCAGGAACGAAGACAACGGTCAGTCTAATGTATGTGCGATCTTCTTGGTTCACCATAAAGCTAATAATTGCTTATCATTAGCTTACAGATAAATTATCTGATTAGCTTAAAGAGTAATTGAAATTGTTTCAGTTTGTACGAAAGCTCAGAGAAAAGTCTAACAATGCATCAGATAGAGAGGTCATTTGCTGGTAATATCTGTAGATGCACCGGATACAGACCTATTTTGGACGCCTTCAAAAGTTTCGCCATCGAAAATGACCAAGATACTTTAAAGATTAAGGTGACATAAGTTTTTACTTCTTTACGTTTACATATATTTACATGTACCTAATTGCTATTTTAGCATTAGCTAATTTCCCTGTTCAGTTGAAAAAGGTATAATTAGTGAAGCTTTCTGCTGTCCTAAAATGCTTATCCTATCTTAAAGTGTATAAAATACATCAGCGTACCAACACTTTTGTTTATGTTTTTGAAGAACTGTTTTAATGTTTGTATTATTGTTACTACGGAGGTTGATAATATTCGTACTATTACTAGTATTACTGACGTCATTATTTATAAAAAATGTATGCCCTTTAATTTCTGGTTTTCTGTTGTGTAAATAAACTTAATTTTATTTTCAACGTAAATTGTGAAAATAAAAGCTGATATTTCATAGTTTTCTGATTTTTTCAGGATTTAGAAGACCTACATGAAATGCAATGTGCCAATAAATGTACAAAAAAGTGTACAAAAGAAGAACAGGATTGGTGTTTTATATATAATAACAGTAAAAGCAATCTCTTAGATATACAAATGGAAGCTAACAGATGGTACAAAGCATTTTCCATTGAAGACGTTTTTACGGTAAATAAAATCTTAACGATCTTTTAACCATTATTACAAAGAAGCTATAATTGCGATGCACTCTACTTAGTACTAAACGGGAAGTTGCATGTTCTATTGATAATTTGAGATTACAATATGGTTTTTAAGTTAATCGAAAGGTACACTTTTAAGAAACACGTTTTTTATATTATCTCTTTATGTAACTATATTTTGATTAAGATTGAATTTTCTTCTTCTTCCATAATTTTGATTAAGAAACTGATCGTCCAATTTAAATTAGATAAATTATCATTTCAATATCGGTACTATTTAAAATTAGCTTCTGTTTTAGGTCCTTAGTAAAGAAACTGCAGATAGCTACAGACTAGTCGCTGGAAACACTGGAAAGGGTAATTACCTTAGTATCATTTGTAACATCTTTAAAGTATTTTCTTTATAAAGAATGTTAATTTCTCCTTTCAACTAACGAAAAAACCTGTACTAGAATAGCACAATAGTCTAACGAGCAGTGTTTTCTAATAAGGAGATGATCTTAGCGTTGTCTGGATTGACCGCGCGGCTATTGGGTCCATTGTGTGGCAGAGAGAAAAAGTTCAAAACCTAGCCATGATAGCCCAGTGAATATGACCTCTGCCTCCGATTTCGGAGAGTGTGGGTTCAAATCCGGTCCGAGCCCAACATTAATTTTGAACTTACTGCTGTATTTGATAAAGAAAATAGTAAAGAATGTCCACAAGCATTCACGTAAGCTAATAAGATTAACTAACTACTCGTAGCTATGCTATAAGCTACAGCCAATAAGGCTAACCTAAACAGTCAGGTAAATGCAACGCTTTATAATTTTCCAGGAGTATTTCCAATCATAAAGGAGCCTCGCGTGTTTATTGATATAACTTCGATAAGCAACTTAAAGGAATCTATAATAGATGAGAACTTGGTGCTCGGAGCTGGTCTGTCTATCCATGAAGTGATGGACATATTCCGGAGAGAGATGAAGAATGACAATTTCCGGTATTTAGAGCATTTCCACCGTCATCTAGAGCTGGTGGCTAACGTACCAGTGAAAAACGTATGTACACGATAACGAGGTTTTAAAAACTAGACCACTAGATTACTTTGTTAAGGAAAAAACGGTAGTTTTTGATGTAAAATGGTTACCGAAATTTCAAGTGTAAGTAAGGGCGACAGACAATGAATTTAACTAGAATACACTTCCTTGTTAATATGTGTCCATTTTTAGTTAATTAACAATTTCAAGTATTTTGGTACAGAACATAATTTATGATTGTAACATCATCATCATGACCAGCCAACGGACGTCCACTGCTGGTTATAGGCCTTTTTTAAGGAATTCCATATGCCATCAAGCGAGTCGCAGGAAATTGCTGGGTGCAGGCGACTCAGGATCGTTATGTTTGGAAGTCCCTCCGAAAGGCCTATGTCCTGCAGTAGACGATCGTCATCGGCTGATGTGATGATGATTATGATGATGATACGCCAGGGTCTTGTGTTGCCTGTATCCAGCGGCTTTTTAATTTAAATAAAATCTCGATCACAACAATATTGTTTTTCTTGTAGATTGGCACTATTGGAGGTAATTTGGCTATGAAGAACGCCCATCACGAGTTTCCTTCCGACGTGTTCCTTATTTTTGAAACAGTTAATGCAATTGTTACTTTAGGTAATTATAGTTTATGAGTACCTTTATGAGTAAAGTTTTATAAATCTCATAATTAATATTTGTTTAAATAAATATCAGTAGACCTAATTATAGAATGTGTTTTAGTGGACAACAATCTCAAGTACAGTGAAATAAATTTACAAAAGTTTATGAAGACAGACTTGAAGAACAAGCTTATCGTAAATGTCAAGATACCACCAATATCACAAAAGCATCTAATAAGAACATACAAGGTAAGTATTTTATTATCATCAAAGTATTTTACTCTTTAGCCTATTTATTCTTTCTCCTAGAATTCCAGAAACCAGAGACATAAAGTCGGCCGTCTGTGCAAAATAAAGATGAAGATGTTAGTAAGAATGACTTTGATCGATCGTTTCACGTATTTTTTGAAGAATTTGTAATACTATTTCAAGAGAAATTGTTGTAATACTATTTCAGATAATGCCACGCGCCCAAAACGCTCACGCGATTGTCAATGCAGGTTTCCATTTTAACCTGGACGCTGAGGACAAGGTTATTTCAGCCAATATTGTATATGGAAACATCGCAACTAATTACATTCATGCTAAAACTACAGAAAATTTTCTCAAAGGACAGCATCTCTATAGTGAGCAGACTCTGCAAAAGGCACTGGATTTATTGAATACAAATATAAAGCCTGTTGAGTTTTCGCCTGAACCAACACCGGCATGTAGGAAGGCAATCGCTTTGGGATTATTTTATAAGGTAGGTAATTATATATCTGGTTTCACTTTCACATTTACACTATTACTAGTATATGTCCATCATATCAATCTTAATAACGAGACAATAGAAATGACACCTACGCATATATTGGTGCTGTGTCAGTCGATGTATACACCTCCAAAATTCAAGAAAAATGTAATTACTGTAACTATATAAGAATATCTGCGTGATCGTATCAGACATGAGAAGATCCGCAGAAGAACCAAAGTTACCGACATAGCTCAACGAGTTGTAAAGTTAAAGCAGCAATATGCGAGGCACATAGAACAGCCGATGGATGTTGGGGTCCAAAGGTGGTGGAATGGTGACCCCGCACCGAAAAGCGGAGAGTTGGTCGTAGACCGAAGATATTAAACTCCATCGGCTGATACTGATGATGATGATGTAAGATTCAACTACAATGCGTTTTATGTTCAAATTCATCTAGAGTGTGCGTGTCGTTTTGCTTTCTACAACTTCAATACCAGGATATTCGTCAGCGATATCTTTAACATCTCGATTCTGTATTTGTAGGCTATCCTATCTCTTCACCCATCACCTAACACTCGATACAAATCTGGTGGAGCTGAATTGTCAAGGCCAGTGTCACACGGTACTCAAACTTACGATACAGACAAGAGTATGTGGCCGGTGAACCAGCCCATACCTAAACTAGAAGCGTTAACTCAGGTAAGACTTTTAATTCAACATCAACTTTATTCGTTTTTGTTTTGGCTTCCATTTGGTAAAAATCACTAATCTTCTTCGTCCACTTACAGTTGTTAGTAATATCGCCAAAAACATGTAAATCAAGTAGATATGATAAAATTGATTGTAGATTAAGTGGATGCCTTAAATGCCTTGGATTTGTATCGTCAAATTCGTCCAAATCCGATCCGGATATGCACTTCCAAGTTTTTCAGTTATATGTGCATCTTAAGAAATAAAATATCACGCGTCTAAAACGGTGAAGGAAAAACATCGTGACGAAACCTGCATATCTGAGAATTTTCTTAATTTTCTATATGTGTGAGGTCTGCCAGTCCAAATTGGGCTAACGTCGTAGACTAACAATAACCTAACCTAACCTAACCTAACCTAACCGAGAGGAGACACCTGCTGAACAATGAGCCGAATATGGATTGTTCATGAGGGTAATAACTAAACAATTGTATGTTTCTCTAATTTCAAAAAGGGCTATGCTGAGGAGCAAATATTTCATTAAATCTGATCAACAATTGGTATAACTTCCAGTGTTCTGGCGAGGCGTTGTATGTTTGCGACACGATATCTACAGTCCGTGATGTCCATGTTGCCTTCGTGCTTTCATCAATCTGCCTCGGAGAGATAGTTAAAATTGATCCCAGTGAAGCTTTGGTAAGATAATTTGTCATTTTTGTGATCAAAGAAAAAAACATTTTTCAAGTATGCATATTTGGTACGTAAAATGAGATCAAAGGCACTTCTTATTTCAAAATACATACTTAAATTATTTTTTATAAATAATGCTGATTTCTTTCAGAAAATACGAGGTGTTATTAGTTTTTTCTCTGCCAAAGATATACCCGGTAAAAATACCTTCACGCCGAAAGATGTTCCTTTTATGGATGAAGAAGAAGAAATCTTCGCAAGCAAAAAAATCTCTTTTTATGGTCAGCCTGTCGGTGTTGTCGCGGCTGTGACAAGGAAATTAGCTTTGAAAGCTGCTGGTTTAGTAAATGTATCGTATAAAAAAAGTTTAACAAAACCAGCTTTAACTATTAATGATGTTCTGGTATCTCCTGATAAGAATAAGCGGGTAAGTCACAGAATAGAGTATTATTATTTATCAATCTGTGGGGTAATTGAATAAGATGTGACAGTTAAAAAGCATAGAGATGCTTACTTTTAACTTAGAAGGAAGTCCTGACTCTGAAATATAAGGAAGTGGACTGATAAAGACAGTCGGAGAATTTTTCCGCCAAGCCGGGGACATGGAGAAGTTTAGAAAGCTGACCGCCAACCTTTAGTAATGGAGAGGCATTTTAAAAACAGAAGATCCTTAATTCCTTACTTTTGTGCTACATTTAGGACTAGATTGCGATGTGTGTATAGTCCAAATATATTGATTATGCCATATTGAGTATCATCAGGGTGAATTCAATGAGCGCCGTAATAGCCCAGTGGATATACCTCCGATAACGGAGGGTGTATGTCCGATTCCGGTCCGGGGCATTCACCTTCAACTTTTCAGTTATGTGCATTTCAAGAAATTAAATTTCACGTTTCTCAAACGGTGAAGGAAAAACATAGTGAAGAAACCTGCATACCTGAGAATTTTCTTGATTCTTTACGTGTGTGAAGTCTGTCAATCTGCATTGGCCCAGCGTGGTGCTATTGGCCTTACCCCACTTATTCTGAGAGGAGACCCGTGCTCAGCAGTGAGTCGAATATGGGTTGAGAATAATGAAATTCAATGAATGCTCTATTTTATTGTTACTTTTCTAAATTTACACAAAATTTTACTTTTTTTTATGTACACAAAAGCTTAATCTGATGTGCTTAAAATTGCGTTGGACTTACAATTGGAGTAATAATTGTTATTAAAATGTTTCAATACTTTTACAAATACAATATATATTTCAGATTCGTGAAGATGTGACCGTAACAGCTACAGATAAGGGTACGGATACAACCCATGTAATCAAAGGTCATTATTATGTACCGGATCAGTATCACTTCACCATGGAGACTCAGAGCTGCACCACGGAACCCTCCCGCAGAGGAGTCTGCGTGCGGTCTTCGACTCAATGGATGGACATGGTTCAGGTTGCAGTGGCAAAGACTTTGGATTTACCATTAAATAGGTAAGGAGTTAAATATTTATAAAAAAGATTCCTGCTATACAGTCACGGATCACACTAATATTATAAAGGCGAAAGTTGGTGTGTAAGGAAAACTTGGAGTGGAAATAGATTTAACTGAAACGGAAACGGGAACCAGGTGGATGTATCCGCAGCGGCGTTTGCTAGTGTGTAATAAATGGTTTTACTTACCCTGTTTTTACTTAAATCTCAGGTGCAATAAATTTATTGGAAATAAATCATGTGTTAAAATATTCTTTTGTAATTAAAATAGTAGTTATGTTAGAATTCGTGTAATTATTATCAAGTGAGTCGCATGGATTTGTTGGATGCAGGCGGCTCAGGATCGTGAAGTTTGGAAGTCCCAACAAAAGGCCTATGTCCTGCAGTGGACGTCCATCGGCTGATATGATATGATAATTATGATGATTCGCTTTGTATTACTTTCACAAAACTAAAATGGGTAAAAATGGACCCAATACTTTTGTCAGTGTCAGTATATTCCGCACTCCTAGTGTTAAATCGAATGTTACGTGATATCTCATAACCTTTACTGTTTTGATAAACAGAGTTGACGTGGAAGTACCACGCGTAGGAGGAGCTTATGGAGGCAAAGCCACTCGAGCGTCGCAGATAGCTTGCGCCTGCGCTCTTGTCGCGTACAAGCTGAACCGTAGAGCGTCTCTAGTAATGCCTCTCACTGACAATATGGACGCTATCGGAAAGCGGCAGGCGGCATATTTTGAATATGAGGTACGTATTAATATTGTTTTATCTATATTACCTTTTCTAGTCTGTTATGTATGTTTTATTTACTTAGAGAGCCCTGCCATAGTCGATTGGTAGTGTCTGCCTTTGATTCCGAGGGCATCTGGGCATGTACTTCCAACTTTTCAGTTGTGTGCATTTTAAGAAATTAAATGTCTTGTGTCTCAAACTGTAAATGATAAAACAACCTGCAAATCTGAGAATTTTCTTGATTCTCTACGTGTGTGAAGTCTGCCAATCCGCCCATGATTGGCCTAACCCCATTCATTCTGAAAGGAGACTGGGGTTCAACAGTGAACCAAATATGGGTTACTATAAATAACTATTATATTTTTTACTACCTTCTCTTGTCAGTAGGTTTATGCTGTTAATTGTACTTGTACTTCTTCTTCTTCTATCTTTTTTAAATCTTATATTTATTCGTCGTTGTATTGTACCCTTAACATTACATTAAAATTTGTATTGCAGGTGGGAGTTAACAATGACGGATTAGTCCAATATGCAGACATAGTTTACTACTCTGATAGCGGATATTCAGTCAACGACAATTTAGGTAGCTCTATAGCTATGACCATGACCACGTTGTACAACAAAACACGATGGAACATCACGGGGTACAGTGTCATTACTGATAAACCTTGCAATACATGGTGTAGAGCTCCAGGTAAATATTTAGAAAATTATAATTTTTTACTTCCATTTCGTAATCTACTTAATATAATACCCCAAACCTACTTCTTTTCTTCTTCTCAAAATTTCTTCTTCTTCAAATCTTCTTCTTCTTTCGTCTGGGCCGTTTCCGCACTTAGCCATGTGGTTTTGCGTTGTACGTGGGTCCCTCATATGGGATACCTCAAAAACCATATCACAAAGCCATTCATTCCTACATGGCCATTTGGGCCCTCATTAGCCAAACCATTACATGGTAGTGGCACTAATACCTACGAGTAATTTAACTCATCACCTTATTTCGAACAATTTCCGAAATACTTTTGCATCTTGCATATCATCTTGCATATCATCTTGCATTTATGTCTTGTTTTTTTTTTCAGCCACTTGCGAAGGAATAGCCTTTGCCGAGCATCTTATGGAAAGAATAACTGATGCTACTAAAAAAGATCCTTTTGATATTAGAATCCTAAATATAGATGATAAAAACTCACCCATTCTCGACATGATAGACACATTCAAAATAGATACTAAGTACGAAGAACGAAGACAGGCTATTAAGAAGTTCAACAATGAAAATGCTTGGAAGAAAAAGGGTTTACAAGTTTCAATGATGATGTATCCGATTGAATTTTCTGGCAATTTCCCAGTGTCAATTTCAGTTTACCACGCAGATGGTACAATATTAATATCCCATGGTGGTATAGAAATGGGTCAAGGTATTAGTACAAAAGTCGCCCAAGTTTGCGCATATAGTTTAAATGTCCCTTTAAGTAGCGTGACGGTAAAAGGCTCCGATTCTTTTGTTTCTCCGAATAGTATGGCTACAAATGGAAGTATTACCAGTGAATCTGTAGCATTCGCAACAATTAAGGCATGTAGAGAACTATTGAAAAGACTTGAACCGGCAAAGGCTGATCTAAAGGAACCTACGTGGCAAGAGCTCGTCAAATCAGCATTTAATAAAGGCATGTATATTTGTATAAGAAGTGTTTAATATATCCTTAACGCTTAAAATTCTAATGAGATATAAATATACCTATATAAATATATCTATATCTATATATATATATATATATATATATATATATATAAAAATGAATTGATGTTCGTTAGTTTCGCTAAAACTCGAGAACGGCTGAACGGATTTATCTTATCTTGGTCTTCAAATGCTCGTGGAAGGTTTAAAAGTTGAGAAAAATTAGAATAATTGCCGGGAAATCCATAAAAAAAAACAATTTTCTATTTCCCATACAAACGTTTAAGAGTCAAGGGGTAAGGTATGGTAGGGGTAGAGTATTATAGAGTAGGGATAGAGAAGAAGTGCACATAAGTCAAAGCAAAGCTTGACCGGGTCCACTAGTACCTATATAAATATATACCTATATAAATGTACCTATATAAATAAAACAAAATATGTATAGTTCGAAATAGAAATAAGCCTCCCAGGATCTTGTAATTCTAGATATATTGGAGTTTTTTTAGCAATACATGAATGTCTTAAGAAGTTCGACACGAACTTGCTTTGGAACTTGTTTGAAGAAGTTGAAAAATCACAAAACTGCTCGTACAGTTTCATTCTCTTATGTTACTTACGTCTTCAGGTATAAACCTCCAAGTGAGCGCAATGACATCAGAGCTGGACAAGCTGCCAGGTTATCCAATTTACGGTGTGTGTGCCGCTGAAGTGGAGTTGGATGTATTGACTGGTAACCATCTCTTGACGCGTGTAGATCTGGTCGAAGATACGGGACGCAGTCTCAGTCCTGAGATAGATGTTGGACAGGTATCTTGCAATTTTTACTTCGCATTACTTCAAAGAAGCTTTAACGTTTAATGCTTTATTTAGTCCTCAATAACGCAAATTTAAACTGGATAAAACAAAAGTCAAGATATTTTTTATTTTATCAAATATGTTCCAGAATAATGAGTTTTGGCATTAAAGATTGGCTTATTAATGTCATTTACCTCAAAAGTGAGGTAAATGTATGGTGTACTTTTGAGGTAAATGACATTATATCAAATTTAATCTTGGGATTCTGTGTCACTGAAGATTTTCTTATGTATATGGTGGATGATGTGTATGTGCCGTGATAGCCCAGTGGATGTGACCTTTGCTTTCGATTTCGGAGGGTTTGGGTTCGAATCCGGTCCGGAGCATGCACTACCAACTTTTCAGTTGTGTGCATTTTAAAAGATTAAATATCATGTGTCAAACGGTGAAGGAAAAACATTGTGCATACATACCAGAGAATTATCTCAATTCTTTGCTTGTGTGAAGTCTGCCAATCCGCAATGGGCCAGCGTGGTGAACTATTAGCCTAACCCCTCTCATTCTGAGAGGAGCTCAGCAGTGAGCCAAATATGGGTTGATAATAATGATAATGATGTACAGTGTCATTTTAGATAGAAGGTGCTTTCGTCATGGGCTTAGGTCTGTGGACGTCGGAGAAGATTATATACGACCCGTCAGGTCGCTTGCTCACAAATAGGACGTGGACCTATAAACCACCTGGTGCTTGTGATATCCCCGTGGACTTCAGAATTTCGTTCAAGAGGAACTCGCTAAATAATAACGGTGTTTTGAGATCTAAAGGTAAGCAGGCATTGAGCAAATAATACTCCAAGGTCCAAACGACTAATTTCTGATTCTGAACTTAATTTTAAGCTGATCTTTTTTTGGATAGACTTGAGCTTGACTACAATCATGCCTGATGGTAAACAATTATGAAGTCTAAGATGAAACGCGCTTGCCTAGAAGATACCTATTCACTTTTGCCTTGAAGGTGCACCAATTGTAGGTGTCAGTGACATTCCTCATCTTAGCAGTTCTAAATAGAAACGTTGACGACAAAAGTTTCGTGCGGGTCGACTGGACGTCGACAATAAAGAGATGTCATTTTTCACGACGTCTCGCTGTTCTGTGGTAGAATGGGGATGGAGGAACAAGATTATAAAGTTCCTGTAATATGATTAAGTCTAGCGCGACGATCAACCGAGTCTAATGCATCTAGTCCATTCTGTGAATCTATTTACCGAGCTCTTTTCTGATGATCTGCAATCACTTCTGCATTAGGTTAAACACAATAATGATACAGTTTAGTTGTAGGAATAATGTGAATCTGTGATATTTACGTGTATTTTTTTTAAGGAATAAGCTTGCGCTTGACCACGATCTCACCTGATGGTAAATGTAGATGTAGCCTAAGGTGGAACACGCTTGCCTAAAAGATGCCTATTCACTCTCATCATAAAGGTTGCTCAGGTTGTAAGAAGCACGTACGAATCCTAGGGATCATTGACATAGGGATGGAAACCTAGCTGGTGTCTTGGAGTGCGATGGTATTATGCTAGTCAATATTATGCCAACGCTGAACGTTAATTATATAGCTTACGTTATTGTGTGCTTCCAGCTACCGGGGAGCCAGCGCTGGTCCTCGCAGTGGTGGTAACGCACGCTCTGCACGAGGCGATTGTCGAAGCTCGCAAAGAATATGGCCACCTGGACACTGAGTGGGTCCACGTTGGTAAGTTAAATTACTATTCGTTCATATGATGTTCTCGTTTTCAATGACCCTGGCAATTTAGAACAGGGGTGTTACCAAATGTTTTGCAAAACCATCACAATATCTCTCGATAAGTGGTACGCATTGAGTGAATGGTCGACGACGTTCTAAATCGCTATACAAAATACTATAAGCTTAATGGCCGTCAGGGAAAAAAATATCGAAGCATTATGGAATTGTCACGGAATTAAGAGCTTGTGATAAGATCACCCTTCCTATATGCCGTGAAGGCCCAGTGTATATGACCTGTGCCTCCGATTCCGGAGAGTGTGGGTTCGAATCCGGTCCGGGGCATGCATCTCCAACTTTCCAGTGGTATGCATTTAAGAAATAAAATATCACGTGTCTCAAACAGTGAAGGAAAAACATCGTGAGGAAATCTGCATACCAGAGAATTTTCTTAATTCTCTGCGAGTGTGAAGTCTACCAATCCGCATTGGGCCAGCGTGGTGGACTATTGGCTTAATCCCTCTCATTCTGAGAGGAGACTTAAGCTCAGCAGTGAGCCGGATATGGGTTGATAATGATGATAAGATCCTAAGTCAGAATACATTCGAAATCGCTTAGAAAACCTTATTATCAGCTTTTCTTATTTCAGATACTCCGTACTGCGTGGAAAGTATAATCAAAGCCATCTCACCAAATATAGGAAGTTACCATCTCAAATAAAAGTAGCATGGCGTTCATTTTAGTTCATAGAATTCAGTACCATTGAAGTCACTGTGGTAGATGCGATTTATTTATTGGAACCAGAATCTCCGAAATAAGCGGAATTTATTATTTTCTCCTAAATTTTTCACTTGAGCCCAGAACGGTGCTTCAAAGAATATTAATAAAATTGACAATAAAAACTCATAAATAATAGACACAAAAGCTGATGATCTTTTATTAAATAGTTTTCGCTTAAAACTACTATATTAAGATAAGTAGAATGGAAGAAATATGCCGCTTATCGACTAAACTGAAGCAACGCTACGTAACAGATGTTGATATAATAAAAAAATAAATACATGACAATTCAATACAAATTTTAAAAAAAGCATCTTATTGTTAACCGACTTCATAAAAAGGAGGAGGTTCTCAATTCGAGTGTATGTTTTTTTTGTATGTATGTTACCTGATTACTCGAAGACGCCTGGACCGATTTGAACATTTTATCATGTCAGGATCTGATGATGGGATCCTGAAGAAATCGAGGGGAACTTTCAAAATTCGTATTAATTTAAGCCGTTTCAAGAGCTACATGAAAGAACACAATCTAAAAACCTTTATCTTTATGATATTCTGTCATGGCTTGAATTAGTACATCACCGGGTTAGCACCGCCTTCAAACTGATCAGTAGGTAGAACATAATTCGATATTATTTTACGCTTTTTAGTTTAGTCGGTACGTTTTATGTTTTTGAATGCGGTTGAATTTTTTTTATTAAGAATATACGAGTACAAACTAGAAATCATACACAATACAATAGTTAACAAAAACAAATTACTTTTAAAAGATAATAATAGAAAAAAAATATATTATTTTTCTCGCAGACCAGTCGTAGATGTGCACGTGCGTAGGTATTAGGCATCTTAAAGTTGGGGGGTGATGTTATCCCTGCCAACCAACCATCAGGTTCTGTTTATTCTCCTCCATGTTTAGGTAATGTCTCCTGAATACGAAGATATAATATACTTCGAAAGCTAAAAAGAAAGTATTTAATTACTTATTATAGGACTCAAAAATAAGAAATTTAAGAAAACTAATGTCGAACAAAGGTTATGATTCACAAAACTGGTCAGGACAACTTAATTAACAAATCAAACTGTAACCAAAATAAGACCCTAGAATGGCAGAGAATGAACTTGAGTGGAGTCACGCACTTGTGAACGATGTGTGTAGGGTTAAAGGATCCTTTGAGTGATATCAAACACTCCCCTTTTCCACTCAAGTCACTCTCCCCGCCTATCCCAAGTAACCCATAAAGAATTACACAACAAGAGATGTGGACGGCTCGAACGCCACGAGCATACTGAAGCCAACACGAGATCGAGCGACGTCATATCCGTCACAGACTACTATTTCCTACACAATTTATTAAAAACATGACACACCCAACAAACGAGCTTGATAAGAGAATATCAATTTTTATTTTTGGAATTTTGAAATAAATAGTTTCCAAGATTTCAAGAAAATAGACCCTCTACACTTTTCTCCGAAACTACCAAACCTAAAATTTTGAAAAAATACAGAAGTTAGCTTGTTACTTGAAAATTTCCGGAAAACCTCAGAATTATAAAATTTTTGAATATGAAGGTCACTTTTGGGGTGCAAGTTGAAAAACACAAAAAAAAAAATTGTAACTGCATCATGTGATACATCAAATGAAAGAACTTATTATGAGGATCTCAAATATATTTTTTTGTGTTTGTTTTGTTTAAAATTAATACTTTCTAAGTTATTTAATTTTGACCAATTTCGAGACCAAATTTTGAGAAGTGACCATCCCCCCCCCCCCCCTTTTTTTTTCTCTGAAACTACTGAAACTAACATTATCTTAATATCTCTAATTAAAAATATGTTTAACAAATATGGTAAATCATTCAATATTTTGCCTACTACCTTGCATACTGTTATGAGTTTATAACCTATTCATCAAAACTAATGTTAAGTTTTGTTAAATACTATACCTACTGCAAAAATAATTTTAGGTTTATCTTTAGATAATATTATTTAACGAAACAAATAAGCCTGAAAATTATATAAATAGGTAAAATTTCAGCTGGTTTATTCACTATTTTGGTCTTTATTATCATTATCAACCTATTGAAGTGGACGACAAAGTGTATATACTAATGATATCTATCCACTGTAAGCACCGGATGACATTTGTAATTTGTATCATAGAATTTGGATGACATTTTGTAAATTGATTTGTTTTTTACTTAGACGAGTTGATAATAAATAAAGGAAATAGGTCCACAGGTCAGTTTTTAAAAGCATGACAGATTAACAACTTTCGAAACACTCGTCACGCGAGTTCAGTTTTGCAGTCGGTTGAAATTTTTTTTATTAAAATTTTATTATTTTGTTAATGTATTATATAAAAATGTTACATACATAAATTATTTTTGACGGCCTCCGTGGCGCAGTGGTATGCGCGGTGGATTTACAAAACGGAGGTCCTGAGTTCGATCCCCGGCTGGGCAGATTGAGATTTTCTTAATTGGTCCAGGTCTGGCTGGTGGGAGGCTTCGGCCGTGGCTAGTTACCACTCTACCGGCATAGACGTACCGCCAAGCGATTTAGCGTTCCGGCATGATGTCGTGTAGAAACCGAAAGGAGTATGGATTTTCATCCTACTCCTAACAAGTTAGCCCGTTTCCATCTTAGACTGCATCATCACTTACCATCAGGTGAGATTGTAGTAAAGGACTAACTTGTAAAGAATAAAAAAAATACAAAATTTATAACAATAACAAAACTTACATATTTGTATTATGTCGTTAATTGCCACCCCAATGATAGCTTCGATTGGTGCGAACATTACAACCAGGATTACTATAACAATTATTGTCATCAGGACAATGATTACTGCCTGATATATGAAGAACACTCTTACGTATTTTGATATTTCCTGAAATATTAATAATAATAATAATAATAATATTTATTCATCAGAAAGCAGGTTTACAAAGATTACTTAAATATAATAAGACCCTGATACTTTCTACCATAATAATTTGGTATATGTAAAATTTAAATAGACTATGTATAATCCTAATTTAAAAGCAAACAAATAAAAAAGAAAACATATGTAATAGCTTATACAATTTAACATTTTAAGATTCAATGATTATGACAAATGTAACTTAAAACTACTGTGACAAGTAAACATGTTAAAATACGTATAACATATATACATATCATAAAAAAACGACGAATCTGACTCTCGCCTAAGGTTGCTATATAAAGTTTATCATATTTATTATTTCCCGACATTGATGTATTTTAAATAAAAAAAAAATGAACCGTCACGGGACGCCTGGCATATGTGAAACATCGACATTAATTTGTAAGTTGACTTAACAGAGGACAGTGGACACGTCGCCACGGCATGCGTCGCCACGACAGAAATCGGTTTTACGTGCGGCTATAGATTTTTCACAACAATAAAAAAAAATTAAGTCTTTATTTGACAAAACTTCCAAATCCTCTCTCCATAGCTCCATAGTCTACTATCGTACTTACCTATAATAGGAGATCATTTATCTATATAGAGAACATTTATCCTTCATAAGCTGAGGTAGCTATTGCCAAGGGATCCAAGACATGGTCGCTAACTATGCGCCTTCATAGGAGTCTCAAAGTCACTCAGCGGACGATGGATTTATGTTAAGTTAAGTAATGCTTGGAGTATCTCTGCGTGATCGAATTAGAAATGAGGAGATCCGCAGAAGTACCAAAGTCACTGATATAGCTCAGCGAGTCGCAATGCTGAAGTGGCAATGGGTAAGTTATAGTTCGAAGAGCCGATGGACGTTAGGGACTCAAAGAGCTGCAATTACGACCATGTAACGAAAAGCGCCAGATTGGACCGAGTAGGTACATTAAGTAGGATGTAGGGAGCCGCTGGATGCTGGCGACTTTAGACAGTTGTGTTTGAAAACCCATGCAAGAGGCCTGTGTCCAGCAGTGGACGTCCATCGGCTGTTAATTTAGATGAGGTGCGTTTTAGTGTCGCGGGCTTCGTTCTATTTAATTACATTACCTTATGAAGTCCGATGAGAAGAAGTACATTAAATGTCGACTCCATTATGCAGAAAACTGAGAATAGTCCAAGACAAATATATGACCCAATTACGACTTCGTGAGTATCATCGTTTTTATAAAATAAATCTTTGTTATCATATGACGTAGCTTCGTGAATATCATGGTTGTCCAGTGACGCAATTACTTCTTGAACTATATTTACAGCTAATGGAATCAAAACAAATACTTTCACAATGTTTTTGACCTGAAAATAATAAGTTGAAATTAAAAATTTGAAACTCCCCACAAATACTATTTATTTCTATACATGCTCGTAACAACCCTGCCCCCTAGCAGCACCTAGCCAGTAATTTCAATGACAAACACCATTAATCCAGGATCCGTGGAGCATTTTTACAATTGAATATTAATTTTAGTAAAGTAAAAAAAAAACAGCTGGTTAATAACAACTTTTAATAACCGCGTTATTGAAATATTTATACAATTAATATATTATATGTTACGCTCAAAGATCGAAAACGCTCAGTGAGCAAAAAAAGCTCACAACGCGTTGTGGTCGCAGTAAAACATTTACATAGGGAAATTCGTGTGATGGCTCTAACGAAAACGCGCACGATGCGTTGTGGCAATCAAAGGAACTGAATAGCGAAATTCGTGTCGTGGCTGACATGCTATTCGATCTCAACGCGTTGTGGCAATGAAGAAAAGCCATGACGCGTATGGAAGATTATTTGATTACGATGCACACTACTTTCCGATATAGATCCTTCTCTAGGCCTAGCCTAGAATAGCACGTCAGTCACGACAAGAATTTCGCTATTTGGTCGTTCTGTGATTGCCAATGCATCGCGCGCGTGTTTTTCAATTTGAAAATTTGTATGGAAAGTCCTTCATTATTCAAGTTATATTTTTTTAAATTGGTGTGTGTAGTACCAGTAAAATCCTACAGATAATATAATTTAAGATTTTTCTTCTCCTAAAAGGTCAAAAAGGGATTGAAGTTTTTCAATATAATTCGTTTATATTTTGCGTTATATTTTTGTAAACTGATTGTTGGATTATTTATTATATATGTCATTGTTAAATTGTAAATAACGTTAGTTTGTAATCTATCTCGCGAGTTAAAGGCCCTCAGAACTCAGAGCGTGTGCAAAATTTCATCCTACACGAAGACCAGGAAGTGAGTCAAATTAAGATTCCAAGATTTGTCTTTCCTACATAGTTAAAGTGATTGGGCAGGCCGCCATATCGAATTTGTAATGACGTTTCGTAGCTAGTCATGTATTGTCATCAGAGCGTGTGCAAAATTTCATCCTAATTGCATTGCGTGAGTAGGATTCCAAGATTTTCTTACATACATAGTTACAATAAAGCGTGTAAAAATATTTTGTTCTATTTCCGCTAGGGTACTGCTCCTGTTCCATAATCCATATACTACATGAAACTAAAACTACTTTTCTCAAAATATGCTTGGAAATTTGAGCATTATTTTGACAAGCTTCTTCGAGATAAATCGAAATTGCTGTACTGTACTGTACACTCAGACCAATTATAGAAGGACCTGTATCGCACTTACAGTCACGAACAAAATTGTCTGTCAGTTTCTGAAGAAGACGAGCTTAGATTTGGTATTTCATAACTAAACTAGAATTTTTGCCCGTTTTTTACACAATTCAATTACACAAAAAGGTATTTTTACGCAGCTCTTTAACCGACGATCACGATTACAACTATTTAACATCGATACTATAGAGTTTTTATAATCGCATTAGGTCGATGATCATATACTTTGACAGAAAAGTAACGTCTAGCGAGGCAGGTCCTATACAATAATTGGTCTGAGACTGTACAGCAAGTTCGATGTACTGTTGCTTGCTGGTCGAGCAATAGTTTCAAGAAAATCCATCGATCGTAGATCGTTAGATGAGCCCCGAAGCGTCGCGGAATTGTCATTGGTTTCGCAAATACTTACGAATATTTAATATGAAAAGTAACAACTTTCTCATTATATTCGTGTTGCGGCTTGTGTTTTTACACTTCTAAAATGACCACGAAGGCAAGCAAGAAAAAAACAGTAAAATATTCAGTCGCAGCATGCGCTTGTTGCATACTAAGTTAAGATGTGCGTGCACGTCTTAGAGTAATGATATAACATTGTAAGTTCTTTAATATGGAGAAGACGCGTAAATAACGAAAGCACCTTATCCCGATCATCGATTTCCCGTCAAAACTTTGAAGTTCAGAATCACGCCGAAAACGCTAGTAGGTATATAACAAACTTCAACCTCGTTAAAATTATCTATAACCAATTCCCGGAAAATCCACATTGAATTTTAAGAATTGTACATTCAATAATGGGGATGATGACTAGGTTTGAATGTATTGATTTTTATGATACATTCGGGTAAATAGGGTCATTGTTAATAAATTTATATGTAAAAAACAAAGATTGTGTGGATATTTGCAAAATAAATGAGATTATAAAATTTTAAAATCTATTAAAAATCTTTTATCGTAATTAGATGAAAATTCATACAGTTTTAGCTTCCTTAAATTAAATGTGACATTTTTTAATAAATGAACTATAAAGATAAACGCACAAATAACAAAGATATTAGTAATTTTGTTTGAACGCGCATACAAATCTAACGATCATTACATTGCCTACGACGTCAGTTCGTGCCATTTTGTATGGGGCGTTTTTCAGGGATCCGCGGCAGCGCCGCAAATCTGACCCTTTAAATCCCTGTAGCTCCGAAAGTAATGGTCGCAGATACCCTGTTACTTTTACAAAATTGCTTTACTATTAGCGTACTCTTAATTTATATACAATTTAAAAAACTGTCATCATCCCTATTGTATATTCAAATAAAAGTTCTGAAATCTACAGTTTCATTTTTGAGCATTGTTAATTAAAAAAAGTACTTGCAACTAGTCATTAATGGACTTACGTGTGTGTGCCTCGGCTTCTCCTCGGCCCACATTTACACGTTTGTCCATCAATGTCTCCATTGCCGGCCGCGGCAGTAATGTAGGTTCTATTATATTAAATTTAATAAATAATAAATAAATAAATATACTTAAACAATACACATCACTATCTAGCCCCAAAGTAAGCATACAGAGTAGCTTGTGTTATGGGTACTAAGATAGTTGATTTTATAATATTCATATACATTTATATACTACATATAAATACTTATATAATGTATAAATACACACAGACACTGGAAAAAACCCATGCTCATCACACAAATATTTTCCAGTTGTGGGAATCGAACTCACGGCCGTGGATGCAGAAAGCAGGGTCACTACCCACTGCGCCACGCGGCCGTCGAAATTTGATATGAGTCAACTGCCCTATACTTTACCTACTATTTTCCTACTAATTTTGACTACGTAAGTACTTATCACTCTTGTATACAAAGTACTGTACAAGGAAATGAATGTCAAAAGCAGTATGATGATGAAATTCCTAATATAGCCGGTTGTAGTCACAGGCCTATGACTATATGTACCGCATAGGCTTGTGACCACAAGCGACTATATTTGGTATGGTGAAATAATTATTGTTTACTAGCTAAGCCCCGCGTAGATATCATTTTATGGGAAAATCGGAATAAAATGGAGCTTATTATTAGACTATTTTACCGGCTTCATTGGAGCCGTGGGTAGCTGGTTCAGTTACGGACAATGAGGTCTAAGATTCAAATCCCGGGTTAGAACAACAAACAAAATTCGTCATTTAATCAATTTTATAAAGGGAATCAAGATAAATAGGATAAATAGGATACTCCTTTTTAAATTTTGACACATCTATACTAATATTATAACGCTAAAGAGCTTGTTTGTTTGATTTGATGCGCTAATCTCAGGAACTACTGGTCTGATTTGAATAATAATTTCAGTGATATAAATAGCCCATTTATCGAGGAAGGCTATATTATATTTTCAAAAAATTAGGCATCCTTTCCATTTTTCTGTCTATTTTTTCACGAAGGAGATGGTTCTAAATTGTATGGAGCCCAGGATCAGTCATTGTACCCTAGCGGAAATAAAAGAAAATATTTTTTGTCAATTCAATTCTTTCGAAATAATATTCATTTATCTCCCAAGAAATGCAACATTAGATGGGTAATAATGGCGAATAGATGACGTTTTCAATACATTAATCGATTTGACGTTTGCTGTCAATTGTCATGTCATAGTTGCTCTATGGGCGCCATCTTGATATAACACAAAAACTTGGGTTTTTATTTTATGTATTTCTTTTAATTTAGTTACATTTATTCACTTTAATAAATTTTAATAAAATCCTTGTATTTTTTAAATTTCAATTATACGGGGTACAAGAGTGGATCTGAAATGCACCATTTCCTTTTGGCAACTTAAAATGTACTTTTTATTACTTAATTGTCGTTATTGAGAGTGGTTGTAATGCTATGTAGTGTGTATCATTGTATGGAAGGCAAGCTAAACCAATCAAAGCCATGTGATGTCGACGCTTTAGCGAGTTTGTCGTTAAATCAAGTGATGTCACATGGAGTTTACACTGTATTTAGATAAATATGTTCAATACCAGATACATGTACGCGAGGATGAGACATCCAGTCCTCAATGGAATACAGCAGCAACAGGTATCCTGATCCGAACTTGATCTTGGTCTTGACTGGGTCGTTAATACTTGATGATTAGAAGCCATTCTGCAAAAAAAAATAAGTACTTGAAAAAAATCCGACAGCTTCCGAAGTTGTGAGAAATCCGTGAAATAATATAATTATGGAAGTGTCTATTTACACGTAGGTACAGTACGATTTTTTTTTATTTAAAAAATAATTGTCAAAAATTATATCCGTATGAATTAAATAATTATTATTATATATGATTCGTACGGTTTTCGTACGATTATCTGTCGATAACAAATGTCAATCCTGTACATTTTTTAATTTTCGAAGCGTTTGCTTGCTTTTTTTGTTAGAAAGAGAATCGACGTGCCAAAATATGGCTATAGGCCTGGTTATCGAAGGCTCTTAGTCTACTCGTAGTAGAGTATTCTCAGTTGCGAACAAAGAACTACCTATATTGTAATTATAGGGAGAAGCTAATCGTGCGTAAACTGTACGAATTGTATACAATTGTTCATACGGATATAATAGGAATGACAGTTCTATAATCCTACTATAATATTATAAATGCGAAAGTTTGTATGGATGTATGGATGCTTGTTACTCTATAACGCCGCTACTACTGAAGCGATTTAGCTGAAATTTGAAATGGAAATAGATTACTCTGGATTAGCACATAGGCTTTTTATCCCGAAAAAAAATCCATGGTTTCCCGAGATTTTCGAAAACTGATGATTTTCATGATATGAATGTTTGTTACTCTTTCACGCCTCAACTACTGAACCGAATTAGCTGAAATTTGTTATTAAGATATATAATAACCTGGATTAACACATAGACTACTTTTTATCCCAGAAAATCCATGGTTCCCGAGGGATTTGTGAAAAACTAAATTCTACGCGGACTATTCGCCGGCCGGCTTCTCAGCAGAACCTGCCTGCCGAACCGGTGGTAGAATCTTTACAAATAGTCAACGGCCGTGTCAAAAGTGCTTGTAAACTGAGCCTACTTGAAATAAATGATTTTTGATTTGATTTGATTTGTAACTCTAAAAATGAAGGACTTTCCATACAAACTTTCAACCCCTATTTCACCCCCTTTTTGTTTTATTTTTAGAATAAAACGTTTCCTATAACCTTCTTCATAGTATGGTCTCAAACCGAGTAAAAGTTTCATTTGAATTCATTCAGTAGTTTCAGCGTGATGCCCTAATAAAAAAAACACGCACAGACAGACAGACAAAAAATCGAAAAAAAATATTTTTAGCTTCAGTATCGATAATTTGCCCCCAAACAAAAAAAAAATCAAAATATCTTTAATGTACAGAATTGGACCTGCTACAGTTTTATTATAGGTATAGATATGTATTTATTATAATTAATATATATTTTATAAACTTACCTTTTTGTGACAGTAATATCTTTCTCTAATTTGTCAGCTATTGTCAGCTATTTTGCACAAAAGTAATGTTCAAATGTCAATAAGCGATGAAGCATCAAATGAGATGAGCCACTAACTAACACTAACCACTAATAATAATAGTACAGAATACTCGTACATGTATGATAATATATACTATTAATTACCGAAAAGTACGAATCAGATTCGCGCACCACGGGTTCCGTACAAGGATAATTATTAACTATTATAGCAACTAAGTAACGTTACTGAAGATCATTCAACTATGAAAGCGCCGAACATCTAATGAATGTTGTATATAATGGAAGCTGTGATCCCATTGACGGTGCAGTAAGGGAAGGTTCCTACCCTAGGGTATAAATACCCTTTACAATAAAAAACGAATTATCAAAATCGGACCACTTGGTAAAAAGTTATGCGTGGTCTGGTATTTGTTTGTAAATCAGTCGTCCGTTAATTGTAATTAAATAATTAGTAATTAGAAATGTTGATCGATCGTAATATATTTAAATGTCGTTTACAGATATGTAAATGACATTTAAATATAAATGGAATTTACATTCAATTGACTTGAAATTACTTTCAATTGACGAGCTTTATAATATTTTTCACTCCCAAAGCTTCTTCATTAAATTATTTTATTTATTTTCTCTTTTCAGGTTATCCATCTCTACAAAAATTTCAAAATTTTTGTTATTAAATTTTCATTTTTGCTATGATTGGTTGTAGTTTTTCGTCTATATTCTCCATTATACATTCTGCTTTCGCTTTCCATATATTTTTTAAACAAAAATTAATTTCCAATTTTGAATTGTAAAAATTATAATTTTATTAAACAAATAAATTAGCAGGTATACCTATATATAGTTGGAAAACGCGAAACCCTAAAATATTCGCCAGAATTGTAGGAAAACCGCAAACTGTAGCTGAATTAATGCGGAAAACTACGAATTTTAGACTGGATTCACTGTCCAGTCTAAAATTCGTAGTTTTCTGCATTAATTAAATTACCTTGTCTTGATTGGTGTAATGGTAAAAGTAATCATTTAAATTAAAAGAACAAAAATATCATTAAAAAAATCCAACTACCTTCAAGATCCCAAAAATGTTTCACTAAACTAAAAAGCTAAAAATAACATCGTATGATCACTTCCTTCCGGTACCTTCTGATTACTTTGAAGGCGGTACCAAGTTAGTGACGTATTAATTTATAACAAAATTAAGAAACGTATTGAGAAACCTCCTCCTTTTTTTTCTAATTCGGTTAAAAATATCATTCAAGTACCTACTGACTTCGTGGATATCATACAGTAGGTAGTCGTTAACAATAAACTTTACGGAATACAAAAAATGCCGTTGTTATTAGTTTCATGTCAATTCTATTAGGTAGCTAACGTACGTCAAACTTATAAACTACTTAGGTGCAAAATCCAGTGATTTGCCCAAATATAATAATGTAGTGTCTATTTCATGACATCTTGTGGTGCTCGGTCTCTTGAGCCTTTTGAAAGTTGTACCAGGTTTCTTCATCATTAGGTTCCTTGCAAGTTGATTTGGATGTTTACGAATACGCTTTTGGTATGTTTTCATTGAGTCTGCAACTTCTGTCTTTATAGTCTTAATTTTTAGTTCACGATGCAGGCGATCATTTTTGACGTATCAAGGAGCATTGGTAATCATGTGCAGCATTTTTGACTGGAACCGTTGCAGAAATTCTAAATTCGAGTTGTTAATGATGAGAGGATTTTTCGTTATTTTTTTTTCTGTATCGAACTGGGCCCAAATTTGTCGGTTTCCTTAGATAGGTCGATAGATGTTCCAAGTACTAGCTTCCTGGAGTTGGAGAGGAGTTAAGCCTGCTGAGCCGAGGGTGGGGGTAGATTCTTGGCATCCTCCACCATGTTCAGGTAATGGCTCCTTAACACGACGATATAATACACGTTGAACGCTGAAAATAAATAAATCAAAAATTCATTTATTTCAAGTAGGCTCAGTTTACAAGCACTTTTGATACCTACGTCAGTTGACTATTTGTAAAGATTCTACCACCGGTTCAGAAGGCAGATTCTGCTGAGAAGAAACCGGCAAAAAACTCAACAGTTGCTCTTTAAAAAAATCATGCAATAATATTATAATTACAATTGATGACAACATTACAATTTCTTGTAGTTTTACTTCCTGTGTGAAGGTGGAAGCTGATCCAACGGCCTCCAAGCATCTTTAACATTAAGGAACTCATCAATGGTGTAGTAACCTCGACTAGTATATATAAGTATTTAGTTACTTATTGGTACTACTCTTTTTTTTGCCTCGGCGTTAACTTATGTGGTTTCGGATTACGAGATCCTGGGTTCAAATCCTGGGTTGAGTCATGGAATACTTACTGAGCTATCTTGTAAGATATTTTCAGTAAAGATTCTCAGACTGAACTTGGTTAAATCTGGACTGGACTTGGTTATCTTAAGTTTAATATAACCTGACGTTTCGAAAGAGCTTGTAAACTAAGCCTATTTGAAATAAATGAATTTTAACTTTTGACTTTGCTACATATTCGCTACATCTCAGTGCTAAAGTGTTTTTCAGATAGCATGGATACGGTGACAAATGCTATATTACGTTCATAATACGTAGGTACTATTATCGTTTTTTTTTCTTTATTACGTACAAGTTAGCCCTTGACTACAATATCACCTTATGGTAAGTGATGATGCAGTCTAAGATCGAAGCGGGCTAACTTGTTAGGAGGAGGATGAAAATCCACACTCCTTTCGGTTTCTACACGACATCGTACCGGAACGCTAAATCGCTTGGCGGTACGTCTTTGTCGGTAGGGTGGTAACTAGCCACGGCCGAAGCCTCCCATCAGCCAGATCTGGACAAATTAAGAAAACCTCAATCAGCCCAGCCGGGGATCGAATCTAGGACCTCCGTCTTGTACGTCCACTGCGCATACCACGGAGGCCGTCGTGAATCGCGGTAAACTTTCAAGATTAAAACGAACTGTCATCGTACCCATGCTATCTGAAAAACACTATAGTCACTACATTATCTTTTCTAATTTGTATGAATTTGATAATAACTAATAACTCAATATAGAGACGTGAAAGCCCAGAGGATATAACCTCTGCCGTCGATTAGGAGGGCGTAAATTCGAATCCGGCCCGTGGCATGCACCTCCAACTTTTCAGTTGCATTTTAAGATATTTAATTCCATAAATAGTCCATTCAAACCCACACTGCTCAAACGGTGAAGGAAAACATCGTGAGGAAACCTGCATATCTAAGAATTTTCTTAATTCTCTAGGTGTGAGAAGTCTGCCAATCCGCATTGGGCCAGCGTGGCCCCTCTCATTCTGAGACGAGACTCGTGCTATGGGTTGATAATGATGAATAACTTACGTACCTATATGTACCAAGGCCACAAAAATCCACAAAATATGTGCAACTGAGGGTGTGGAGAGAGACAGGCTTACAATCCGTTGCACGAGCGTTAGTACAGTAATTACTACCAGGAATACGAGGAACACTCCGACGTACTTCGATTTCTCCTGAAATTATACCAGTAAACATTCATCTATTTAAAATTATCATCTATTTTAATATATAATTCATCTATTTTACGGCCTCCGTGGCGCAGTGGTATGCGCGGTGGATTTACAAGACGGAGGTCCTGGGTTCGATCCCCGGCTGGGCGAATTGAGATTTTCTTAATTTGTCCAGGTCTGGCTTATAACCCCATGCGAAGAAGGTTACAGGATATTTTTTGTTGCAAAAATTAAATCGGTAGAGCGTGAGACAGTGGTTGAAAGATTGTATGGAAAATTATTTTTACAAGTTACATTTGTAAAAATTTGTATACATACATAAAAATACTAAAAATTAGTAGTATTAGTAGTAATTCAAGGAGTTTGCTTATGTGTGTTTCAGTTCTACGAGTATCATCATAGCGACTCCAGATCTTCATTATTTTTTATGTATGTATGAACACGTGTAATTTTTTACTTTAGAAAGGGATAGTTCGAATTAGGTCCCATATAAATTTGGGAAAAAACATCTTACCCTAAGGGTAGGAAATCAGGGGATGATTGAGTATACCCATTAATTGTAAATTAAAACCACGCATAACTTTTTTTAATGTAGTCCGGTTTTGATATTTTTTTTTTTAAATAGAACTTAGTTTGGAAAATAAAAGTGCCCAGTGTCTATAGGCCCAGTTGTCACAGAGCAAGTCTCCACAAACACGTATACATTCAAAGCATATGAGACGCTACTGAAAACCCAAAGTTTAATTTTTGTTAAAATAATCTGTGTGAGATCGCTCTGGGATCTTGGTTGGTCTAATAGTTCCCCATATTAACATAGTAACCCGCCCCTGTGGCTAAGTGGCACGTCTATTCTCTTTCTACGATCGCAAACGCTTCGAAAACTAGATAAATGTATGAGAATTACAGATATTGATCACGTGACCACACTTGGCTACAGGAGCTGACTTTTCAAAAGTGCTAATAAACTAAGCCTACTAGAAATAAATTAATTTAGATATTGACTTTAATATTATTTTCAATGAACAGTGATGAAAGTACCAAAATATGTTATACTAGCGGACGCCCGCAACTTCGTCCGCGTGAAAGTCGATGTAAACTTTCAACTACCTACCCTTCACTGCTCTGTTCCTGTAAGTAGTGTGATGAAAAGTATACTATACCTGCCCAGGAGTATGAAGAACAATTGTACCAAGTTTCGTTAAAATCCGTTTAGTAGTTTTTGTTTCTATAACGAACATACAGACAGACAGACAAAAATTTTACTGATAGCATTTTTGGCATCAGTATCGATTACTAATCACCCCCTGATAGTTATTTTGGAAATATATTTCATGTACAGTATTTACCTCTCTACAGATTTATTAAAAGTATAGATTATTACCTTATGCAATCCAATGAGCAGAAGTACGACAAATGGCAACTCAATTAGGTTGGCAACCATGTCTATACCTCCAATAATTGTGTATTTCAAGACAAAGCTTTTGTAATTTTCCGGTACGGTCAGTAAAATACTGACAAGGGAGTAAAATCCCGTTATTGAAAGAATTATATTCACAATGTCGCCAACCTGAAAATAACAAGTTGAAAATTAAAATTGAATCAACCCCAACCATACTCGTTGACAACGACATTGTAGGTACCTGGTAAATGATGATACATATAAAAGTAGGTACACCTCCTCTCCCCACTGACCGAAATGCAATGCCCATCGGCCCATACAACGTAGTACCAGGGAACCTAGGTATACCCCCTAAAAAAGTATCATCATTATATCAACCGATGGACGTCCATTGCAGGACATAAGCTTTGTAGAGACTTCCAAACATCACGATCCTGAGCCGTCTGCAACCAGCGACTCGACTCGCTTGTTATCGTCAGCCCACCTGGTGGCGGATCGATGAAATGCTAGCCAATGCAACTCGCTGATAGTGTAGCTTTTCATTTGTAAAAGAAATTGTGAAATACTTTCGGAGTTATATTTTCGGAGTTTGTAAAAGAAATTGTGAAATATTTTCGGAGTTTAATAATAACAAATAAAAAACGAACATTTCTGACAGTATCAGTTCTGCACCTACTAATAAACATGGTTTTTGTTTAAAACAAACAAACGCAATTTATAGGGTAGTAAATTATTTCTGTAGCGCGTTGTACTGATGATAACAATCATCCTTTTTTTATTCCCTGAAATGGTAGGTGTGAGAGTATTTTAATATGGCCTCGCCTAAACTTATACCTAAATAAATGTTTTGGATGTGTTATATGTATCTTATCATTACAGGAGGAAATGGTCACTTCCCTTGGTTATGCCTGCGTTATTGCAGACTATGATTAGTTACGAGTAGCTTATACAGCATCAATAGAAACGTATAGCGATCCCTTATAAGGGTCATAGTTGGGAACATTAGCTATCAAATTGCAATATGGGGCAAAAATGTAACGATTTGAAAAAAGAGAGGCTTTTTTATTTTTTATAAGTAATGAAATAAAATGAACGATAATGAAAAATTTAAAATCCTTTTATAAAAAGTGTCAACTTGCTGAATGAATTATAGAACGAGAGCCTGTGTTGTCCACACCTTGTTGTTGTCTTGTTGCCACTGTGTTGTTTTTTTGTAAAAGACGAAGGTTGATCAGTTTTTGGCTGGTGGGAGGCTTCGGCCGTGGCTTGCTACCACCCTACTGACAAAGACGTACCATGTCGTGTAGGGTTGTGGATTTTCATCCTCCTCCTAACAAGTTAGCCCGCTTCCATCTTAGATTGCATCATCACTTACCATCAGGTGAGATTGTAATCAAGGGCTAACTTGTAAAGAATAAAAAAAATAAAGACAGTTTAATAAAGTATTACAGAATCTTGCTCTTTTCTCGCTCGGAGTATCTCTGTATGATCGGATCAGACATCATCATCATTATCATTCTCAACCCATATTCGGCTCACTGCTGAGCTCGAGTCTCGTCTCAGAATGAGAGGGGTTAGGTCGGTGGTCCACCACGCTGGTCCAATGCGGATTGGCAGACTTCACACACGCAGAGAATTAAGAAAATTCTCTGGTATGCAGGTTTCCTCACGATGTTTTCCTTCACAGTTTTTTGAGATACGTGATATTTAATTTCTTAAAATTCATACAACTGAAAAGTTGGAGGTGCATGCCCCGGATCGAACCCACACCCTCCGGAATCGGAGGCAGAGGTCCACTGGGCTATCACGGCTCTTCATCAGACATATTGTGGCATAATCTACATATTATCTAAAAGTGGAAGGTCACTCAACACGAAATCTCGAAAACCGCTTTGACTTACAAAGACTGAATTTGGCAAAGACGTAGTTAATAGACGTCTACTAAGGAAGGACTTTGTGACAGGGTCGTATTGAGGAGGTTCTAAGGGCGTGTTAAAGACATTTTTTTGCAGCAGTGGGCGTTTTTCGATAATAATGATGATGTTAAATTTATAGAAAAGTTATGTTAAATGTTAATAATTATATTACCAGAAACAAGTAAGCGAGGATAAGGCTCCCGATCCTCAGAGGGATGCAGCAGTAACAACACTGCTCCAGAACCAACCTTGGTCGTGGTCGTGCTCCGTGGTCAACCATTTTTGCTTGTTGACTAAAAGCCTCACTATAATAAAAAAAATATATTATGTTCTGTGAAATCAGTATATTAACATCAGTGACAATCTGAATTACGTATTATATATATATATATATATTTTTTTTATTGTTTACAAGTTAGCCCTTGACTACAATCTCACCTGATGGTAAGTGATGATGTAGTCTTAGATGGAAGCGGGCTAACTTGTAAGGAGGAGGATGAAAATCCACACCCCTTTCGGTTTCTACACGGCATCGTACCGGAACGCTAAATCGCTTGGCGGTACGTCTTTGCCGGTATTATATTTATTAAACTAACCTTTTTGTGACAGTAATATCTCGATCTAATTTTTCACCCATCTTGCAGAAAAGTATTTTTCAAATGAGCGATGAAGCATCACAGGGCAGCTTAATCACTAAACTGATAATACTACTAAAAACCGGACAAGTGCGAGTTGAACTCGCGTGAAGAGGGTTCCGTAACAATTTCTATCTTATTTTTTGTTAAATCTGACCTAAATTTGAAGGTACTCTATAGCCGTGATACGTTATATATACGATACGATGTATATGACTTCTACCTCCGATTCCAGAGGGTGTGGATTCGAATCAGAAAATTAAATATCACGTGTCTCAAACGGGGAATGAAAAACATCGTGAGGAAACCTGCATACTAGAGAATTTTCTTAATTCTCTAATTCTCTACGTGTGTAAAGTCTGCCAGTCCGCATTCGGCCAGCGTGGTGGGTTATTTCTATGCCTAAGCTCTCTCATTCTAAGAGGAGGCGTGAGGAGAATATGGGTTGATAATGATGATGATGACGAGCTTTATAGTTCATAGCTCCTTTCACTGCCAACATTTTACCATCATGACAGAGACCGCGTAGATTTCTTCCCCCATGTCATTAGTATCCCTAGAAGTCGAACAAAGTGGTTTGCTTTTCTCATACGCATAATAACAGACCTGCTGGATCCGCTGGTTGAAGGCGCCCTCTGCCGTCTTAAACCTGGTTGGTATCCTACTATAATAAAGACTAGCTGACGCTGTGCGGTTTCACCCGCCTGGTTCGCGCTCCCGTAGGAATACGTGGATAATATACAGCCTTCCTCGATAAATGGGATATCTAACACTGAAATATTTTTTCAAATCGGATCAGTAGGTCCTGAGATTAGCGCGTTCAAGCAAACAAACAAGCTTTTTATAATATTAGTATACATTATAGGCCTCAACAGCTCTGCGGTAAAGGGGTCGGACTCTTCACCGAGAGGCCGTGATTCGATCCCTGTCCACTTTCCGTAGCCACTTCTAACACAATCTTTTACGATTTGTTGGAAGGAATTAAGAATATGGGTCATATTTATGGCAAACATTCTTTTAAATAAAAAAACTAATAATCCTGTTTTCTTACATAATATATTTGCGAATACATACAAATTACATATAAATCTGTGTTTATTGCTAATCAATTTTATACTTAGTCTAAGGACACAGAATATATTTACTATTAAATATTTTCGATGTGTAAGATTACCTCATCCCCCTCAAAAAATGACGTACAATAAGTGGTCAAAATGGTGAATTTGGGTGCGATACTGGTCCATTTGTAATGGGTCTGAGGTTAATGATGAAAGGATTTGTCGTCATTTCTTTTTCTGTAACGTACTGGGCCCAAAATGGTCGACCTCCTTTGTGTGCGGATCGATAGATGTGCCAAGTACTAGCGGCTTCCTGGAGCTGGGGAGGAGTTAAGCCTGCCGAGCCGAGGGTGGGGGTAGATTCTTGGCATCCTCCACCATGTTCAGGTAATGGCTCCTTAACACGACGATATAATACACGTTGAACACTGAAAATAACGAATTTATTATTGGTACCCCCGTTGGTCCAGTGGTTAGCCTATGTGGCTTCCGGATCTCGAGATCCTAGGTTCAAATCATGGGTGGAATCATGGTATAGGGTGAATTTGACGGCCTCCGTGGCACAGTGGTATGCCCGGTGGATTTATAAGGCCGGCTGGGCAGATTGAGGTTTTCTTAATTGGTCCAAGTCTGGCTGGTGGGATACTTTGGCCGTAGCTAGTTACCTAACGGCAAAGGCGTACCGCCAAGCGATTTAGCGTTTCGGTACGATGTCTTTAGAAACAATTCATTCACGTCATAAATCCGTTTTGTTAATAAAATTATACATTACTCAATTTTAGTCACTTCTTTCTTTTTTCTAATTATTAAAAACTTTGATAAAAACTAAAACTTACGTACCTATATATAACAAGGTCAAAAATACCCCCAGTATGAGCGAAAACGAAGGCGTGGAGAGAGACAGGCTTACAATGCGCTCAATGATTGTCACCACAGTAATTACTACCAGGAATATGAGGAATAATCTGACGTACTTTGATTTCTCCTGTAATTATAATAAAGAAACATACCAGTAATTTATACCAGTAAACATTAGTAAACATACCAGTAATTATACCAGTAAACATAGTTACAATAGCAGACGCCGCGCGGTTTTACCCGCGTGATTCCTGTTCTCGTAGGAATACGGGGATAAATATAGCTTAAAGCACTCGGGGATAGTGTAGCTTCTCGACTGTGAAAGAATTTTTCGAATGGGTCCGGTTTCAAAATTTTAGATTGCATTCCGTTCCATCCATCTTAGATTGCATCATCACTAAGCATAGATCGTTGACCATCTGCTTCCTTACTATAGCTCTCGCCTTTGGCTCGAGCTGCAATATCGCCTTGGCTGTAATTTTCAACTTACCTCACTTATATCATAATGTACTATTAGACTTCGACTTTATTAGTTCGTTTAGTTAGTGATATATTAGTATTACCTTATGCAATCCAATAAGCAGAAGTACGACAAATGGCAACTCAATTAGGTTAACAACCATGTCTATACCTCCAATAATTGTGAATGTTAACACTAAGTTTTTGTAATTTTCCGGTACAATCGGTAAAATGACGACAGTGGAATAAAAGCCCAATATTGAAAAAATTAGATTC